>NW_016107550.1:1231150-1237710 GCF_001604975.1 Cebus imitator
TAAGACCTTAGAATACTTTATTGCTCACATTCTTTTCCTTTATTCTTGTCAATATATATTTTAAACCCCATTAGACATTATTTTTGATGTTTTGTATGGTTAATGTTTATTTATATTTATATATTTACTTTTTCTGTAGCTTTCAATTTTTTCATGCATTTCAGTTTTTAAATCAGGGTTCTTTTTCCTTTGTCTGAAGAATTTCTATTGGCATTTATTTTAGACTGGGTCTTTCTGGTTTGCTGTCTTAAAATAATATTTTCCCTTCATTTCTGAAGGCTGTTTTTGAAACTGCCTTTGCAAAAATTATAACAGTGAAAAATTATGACAGCAAAAGATCTAATCAACTTCGTCTTGCTTTTAACCTCCAAACTGGCCTTGGCCATTCCTGAGCATGGGCCAGACTAACTTTGGGAGACTAAAACATAATAGCTCTTCCCAAAACTAAGCCACTTTTGTACAACTAATGAAAGGAAGCCAGGTTAGGAAGATGAGAGGCACCTGAATCCTGCTAAGATGTAGGCATAGGTAAATGATTACCAGCTATTATTCTGGAGGTTACAACTTCTCCAATTACTCCTGTAAATAGCATCACTACTGTAGATCCTAAAATTGCCCTTTTAAGACGCCTTTTCAGACTTTTGCATTTCTGATGACTCGATGACTCCAACTAGACCAGCATTTCCTCTGTGGCTCCCATCCAGAAGTGAACTGAGCACATGAGGACCATTTTCCACACCCGGATAATTGCAGCCCTAACTAATCAGCAGCATTCATTCCCTAGCCCCCTGCTCACCAAACTATCTTTAAAAAACCCTAGTCTCCAAATTTTTGGAGAGGCTAATTTGAATAGCATTAAAACTACAGTCCCCTGTTTAGCTGGCTGTACATGTATTAAACTCTCTATTGCAATTCTCCATCTTGATACATTGGCTCTATCTGGGTAGGCAGTGGGCAAGATTAACCAATTGAACTGTCACACTTTCACTGAATATAGAATTTCAGGTTAGTTTTACTACCTTCCAGTCTGTTAAATATATCATTTCTGAGAGTCAATCTTGAGTCTTATTGTTGCTCCATTGAAGGTAATGTATATTTTCTCTCCTGCTGTGTTCACGATTTCCTTTTATATCTTTGTTTTTCAGCAGCTTAGCTATAATGAATATAATTTATTCTATATTTACCTTGCTTAGACTATGTAGAGAGTCTAAATTTGTGGATTAATGTCTTTCCTCAGTTTTGGAAAATTGTCAGCTATTAGTTCTTCAAATATTTCCTTACCCCATTATCTCTTTCCTCTCTATCTGGGGCTACAATTATACTTATGTTAGGCCTTTACACTTGTTGTCTGTGTCCTTTATGTTCTCTTTTGTATTTTCTATCTTTTTTACTTCTGTGTTAATCTTAATTTTTTATGTTGCTGTATTTCCCAATTCACTAATCCTCTTTTGCTGCTTCAAATCTATTCATAATAGATTATTAATAATAACAGGTTACATTAATAATATACCTACTGAATTCTTAAGTTTAGTTTGTAAAATTTTTAATTCTCAAAATTTTCATTTAATTTTTTTCACAGCTTTTCAGTTGTCTGATGAAATTCTATTCTATCTATCTTTTTCTATATTCTTTGCCATATTAATAATAGTTCTCTTAAACCCTTGTTAGCTAAGTCCAATACCTGAATCACCTGTGGGTTGATTTCCCTTATCTAATTTCCCCTCCTTATATCTGACCATTTGGTCTTTTCTCTTGGTGTGCCTACATTTTTTATTTAATGCTGGACATTCTTCATCCTTTCCTCTGATAGGTAGATATACTGTATTATAGTCTGTTCTCATGCTGCTAATAAAAACATATCCAAGACTGGGTAATTTATTTAGAAAAAGACGTTTAATTGCCTCACAATTCCACACGGCTGGGGAGGCCTCATAGTCATGGCAGAAGGCAAATGAGGAGCAGAATCACAACTTACGTGGTGGCAGAAGCAAAAGAGCTTCTGCAGGGGGACTCCCATGAGATCTGAACAAAACCATCAGATCTCATGAGACTTATTCCATATCATGAGAACAGCACAGGAAAGACCCTTCCCCATGATTCAGTTACCTGCCACCAGGTCCCTCCCGTGACATGTGGGAATTGTGGGAGCTACAATCAGGATGAGATTTGGATAGTGACACGGCCAAACCATATCACATGCTATTGGTTAATCAGCTTAATTCAATCAGGGACTGAGTTAAGTCAGGGCTCAGCGGCAGTATTGGACCTCTGCCTATTTCTGGATCATGTTGATTCTTAGAGCATGGTTTTATGGTTTCCTGTTGAGTTGCTGGGGTGTTCATCATAGGCCCTTGCCCCATAAGTTCTAAGTTCTAGTCCTAGTGTCCTCAGCACAGTGAGACTATTGAAAACGTCACTTAGCTTTTCCAAGGCTCTGTATTTACCTACCTAGTTTCCATTTTGTGTAGCTTCAGAAATTTTCCAATATCTTGAGTTAAAAACTGGCTCAAAGTTTGGCTCAGTTATCTGCTGTTATGGGATTCTGGATCCCTCACTCTAAGAATTTAATTTTTTCTTTCCAGACCTATAGGCTCCCCACACCTTTGCTAGTTCTCTTGCCCCCTCTAGTAGCCCAGGCCTGGCCCAGCATTCCCAAGTGCCTGAGGGAAGAGCAGCTTCAGAATATGGCTCATCTTTCCATGGTTTTTCCCATTCATGAATCTTGGCCTCGTAGGCCTAGTTGCCTCCACAGCTCTCCAATGCCTTCAGACAAATGCTTTTTGGATGCCGTCAGAGTTCTTGTTGTTCTCTCTAAGAAGACTGGTCCTCTGTAAGCTCTCCAAGAAAAAGAAGCCCCTTTCTATTGTGTTTGAATCATATATTTTGGGGTCTCTTTGTTACCCCAACCTACCCTACCCTAAATAATATGTATTCTATCAGCATTTTAATATATTTTTCAGAGAAAGTGGCCTGCAATAAATATTCTTCCAGGATGTTGAACCAAAGGCCTTGTATTGATTAAAATAAAAAATATGAAGGAAGTAACTCTAAAGCCAGATATTGCCATTATCCACAAGATTTAGAAACACAGTCAAATACTGTGTGAAGAGGAATTCTTAAAAAATGTTAAATCTAATTATAAAGATAATATAAAATCATATCTTTTATATAGTCATAATTATCTTTATATAAACATATAAAGATATAAAATATAAAGATAATTATAAAAATTTTTGAGTTAATATAAAAAAATTCAAAGTTCAGTACTCACAGGCAACTGCTATTTACATATTGTCATATTTTTTCCAGTCTTATTTCTATATATTTTGCTTTAGTTGAGATCATATTATATGGAAAATCTATATGCTGATCAAAGAAAAACACACATAAAACAAAACTGAATGTAGCATATGCTCTGTGCCCTTGGCTCATTCAATTAATCTCACTATACCTCAGCTTCCTCATCTGTAAAACAGATATTTATTACAGGGCTATGGTGAAAATCTAATCAGCTATAGTATATGAAATTCTTAACATGATTTCAGACACATAATTGCCCAATCATTTGTACCTATTAGAATTATTAGATGTCTTAGTCCATTTGTGTTGCTACAAAGGAATACCTGAAGCTGGATAATTGTATTTTAAAAACAGGAGCCTTATTTGTTGCGCAGTTCTGCAGGCTGTACAAGAAGCATGGCACCAGCATCTACCTCTGGTGAGGGCTTTAGGCTGCTTCCACTCATGGCAGAAGACGAAGGGACACTGGCACGTGCAGAGATCACTTAGAAGGAGAGAAAGAGAGAGCAAGAAAGAGGTAAGGGAAGTGTCAGTTTCTTTTTAACAGCCAGCTCTTGTGGGATCTGATAGACGGAGATCTTACTCCTTCCTGTAAGAACTGCACCAAGCACTTCGTGAGGGACTGGCCCCCATGACCCAAACACCTCTTGCTAGGCTGTATCTTCAACATCAGGGATCATATTTCAACATGAGATTTGGAGGGGTCATAGCATTAGAACTAGTGATATCAGTCTCATCCTCATTTTCGAATGAGACAACTGAATATGAGAGGAGTTAACTAACTTGCCCAGAGTCACACTGCTTGTAAGTAGCGGGCTGCAGGTCCACACTCTGGACTGCCTAACACCAAGGTCCTTCCATTGTCACCATCTGCTTCAAACTGCACATAGAACCATGCTGGGTCCTGTGACATCACAGAATCTGAGAGCTCTTTCTGGCAGCTGTGTGGAGCTAGAATGAATCCATCATTAACTGCCACAATAATGCTGTGTATCAACCATATAACCTCAATGACATGTCACACTATAAATATTGACACACAACTCTGTGAAACAGTGACTGAGACAGGGCTCTGCTAGGCAGTTCTTCTGGTCTTGGGTGGGCTCACCCACATACCTGCTGGTCAGCTGCAGTTTAGCTGTTCTAGAATGAGCACAGCTGGGACAACTGGGAAATTTGACTCTGCTCCATGTAACTCACCACCTGGACTGTCCTGGCAAAGGAGAAGGAGCAAGAGTGAGGGAAAAGGGCAAGTGAGGGAAAAGGGCACCCGCTCCCCCGCCTTTGAGTCCCATTTGCTAACATCGCATTGGCCAAAGCAAGTCACCTGGAGGCAAAGGGGGCAGAATACCACGCCCACAGTGGGAAGACACTGAAAGTCTCATGGTACAGGAAAGGTGAAGAAAGGAGCATTGATCCGTTAGGTCCATTAGAGAGAGGAGAAGACACAGGAACCGTTTAGGTAGCAGACAGGCAGGTCAGAGCTCACCTGTGCCATCCTAGAGGATGACATGTAAAAAATTAACTGATGGGCTCTTTCCAGCTCCACAAAACCCTTTAATTGGGTCGCTAGTTATGTGACCATGTTCCCTGAGGGTAAGTCACAAATAAAACAAAATGTAAATAAAACAAAATGTAAAGGTGGGGTGGGGGATGAGGTGGCAGCTCCTGGGTCTTAACTTCAGGAACCCTGGTCTAGGAATAAGCAAAAGATTCAGAAAAATGCCTTGTTTCTTCTTCAACAGTAACTTCCCTTCCTGATTAAGGCAGACCCAGATGGCAAGGGGCAGCCCTCCTCCCAAGGGTGGGGGGAGGATACTCCGCAGCAGAGCACCAGGGGCAAAGGGGCTCGTGAACTAAGCAGGTCAGCTATATCCAGTGCATCAGCACAGGGGCCCAAACCAAAAGGAAACCAGCAAGATCTGTGAAAGAGGACAAGGCGTGGAACACTCAAAAGAAGCATAGTTCAGAGCCTACCACAAAGCCAGAAAGAAGGGACCAGGGGGCCTCACTGTCCTGCACTCTCTGCAGCGACCCTGCCTTTAAAGGAGCTGGATGGGGCTGGTACCCACAGCTACATTGGTGCTGCTCCCAAATTAGGAATTCATAAGCAATTCTGGGCTTGCAAGAATCAAAAGCAGATTGTACTGTATGCGGAATCCAGATACACTACACACACAGAGTGAAGAAGACACATAAAATCTCTGGAGACTCCCGGAAAGGGAGAAACTGAAGGTGATTATTCCCCCAGGAGTCTATGCCCGTGTGGTTAATACAGCAGGGTGACGGCCTCAACCCCAGAGGCTGGGTTGGCCTTAGGATGACCAATTTGCCCCGGTCCACCCAGGACTTCTGCGATTTCAGCCCTCCTCCCAGGGGTAGAAGGAGGATACTCAGCAGCAAAACTCACCGAAAGTTTTGCATTCCATGAAGCCCCGTCGGTCCCAGTCATCTTGGCCGGCCTGGTGGGTGAGGACGCAGGCAGAGCAGGAGCGAGGGGAGCCACGGCTTCCCGCCTGCGGAGTCAGCACGCGCGCAGGCTTCCCTGCAGACATCCGTGGCTGGGTCCGCTGCACAAGCCCGAGCCCCGCAAATCTCAGGGAGACAGCGCTCCTGTCCGGCTGCCCACTAGCCATTCCCCATCCCCGCACCCGGAGGAATATCCGCTGGGCCCTGAGTGTATTCAAGGGAGCAAGAACTTCAGGGAAGGCGGCCGCCAGCTGCAGGGCAGCCACCACGGGGTGCAACGGACGGCGGAGAGTCTGCGTCCCCCGCCCGGGCCTGGCGGCCGCGGGTCCTAACGATCACCGCTGTGGCTTCGGTGCGTCCAGACGTGGGGTGGGGTGGGGGATGGGCGCGGACGACACCCCCTCCGCTCCCCGGAGCCACTGCCCCTCCCAGGGCTGGCAGTCAGGGTGCTCATTAGAGCACTTAAAAGTAGCGCACAAAGATCTGCCCACCCATGTCAGCGGAGACAGCGAGGAACCGCTCAGCGCGCAGCGTGGCCGCCGGGCGAGAACCCGCGTCGACTCTGGGAGCGGACGCCGACCTGCCCGGGAGCAGGGGCGCTCCCAGCACCGCGCGCAGCACAGGCGGGTCGGGCGTTCAGAGCTGCGGAGAATCGTCCCGCCCTCTCCGTCCCTCCGTCCCCGCCCGCCTCTCCCCTCCCCTTCATCCTCTTTTCGCCCCTCCGCCTCTCCCTGCTCCTCCCTTCTCCTCCATCCCCGCCCCGTCCCTCCCTTTCATCTTCTCGCCTCCCC
>NW_016107550.1:1237919-1282052 GCF_001604975.1 Cebus imitator
CTCTGCCCCGCCCCGCCCCCCACATTTCTGTGGGTTTCCACAGCCCCCCTTCTGCGTCACCGTTGACAACTTGAGTTGCGTGGGATCAACTCAGGAGTCAGGATACAAGAACGTTCGCGCGTATCCCTTTTGAATGGCTCCACTGCTGAAAAAAGTTTCAAAGTCATTTCTCATTCATAAATCAAATTCATAATCAATAATTAACATACTGCATTCAATTTTTAAAAATATATACTATTGGGGAAACCTGATTTTTCAGGCATGTCCTGTGTTTTCAAATAAAACTGTCAAACCAAGAATGGGAAAGGGGGAGGAGGGGGAGAAAAGAAATTTAAACCCTGTGAGTGTCAGTGTATATTGGGTGTGTTTGTGTGTGGGTATTTGTCATTGTGTTTGTATGTGGATGTGTGTGGGTGTTTGTGTGATTGTGTGTGGATGTTTGTGGGGGGTTTGTATGTGTGGGTGAGTGGAGTGCTTTTTTGTGTGTAAGGAGTGTGTATTTATGTGTTGTGTGCATTTGTGTGGTTGTGGGGTTTGTGTATATTTTTGATTGTGTGGGGGGAATGCTTGTGTGGGTGCGTGTGCTTGTGTGTGTGGTGTTTGTGTGTGATTGCGTGTGTGAAGTGTATGTAATTGTGTGTGTCAGTGTGGAAGTGTTTGTGTGTGTGTGGGTGTTCTTGTAATTGTGTGTTTGCATGTGGGGGTGTGTGTGGGGAGCGTTAGTGTGTGTGGGCATGTGTGGGGTGTTTGTGTATGGGGGTGGGTGTTTATGTATGATTATGTAAAATGTGTTTTTGTGTGTGGAGGGTGTTTTTATGTGGGGTGTGTGCATGTTTGTGTGTGGGGTGTTTGTGTGTGTGTGGGGGTGTGTGTAGGGTGTTTGTGTGTGTGACTGTGTGTGTGGGGTATGTTTGTGAGTGACTGTGTGTGAGGTGTTTGTGATTGTGTTTGCGTGTGGGTGTAGGATGTGTGTTTGTGATTGTGTGAGTGTGGGAGTGTTTGTGTGTGTGGAGGTGTTTGAGTGTGATTGTGTGTGTGTGTATGTGGTATTTGTATGGATGTCAGTGTGTGTGGGAATGTTTGTGTGTGATTGTGTGTGTGAGGTGTTTGCGTGTGGGTGTGGGGTGTATGTTTCTGATTGTGAATGTGTGGGTGTTTATGTGTGGGATGCATGTCTGTATGACTATGTGTTTTTGTGCGTGGGGGTGTTTGTGTGTGAAGTATTTATGTGTATGTGATTTTGTGTGTTTGTGTGTGGGATGTGTCTATGTTTGTGTGTGTTCGTGTGTGTGCGTGGTGGTGTCTTACAGGCTTAGGCCCCGGGGCTGGGTCCACCTGGTGTGGGAGGGAAACTCATCTTTATCCGGGACCATCTGGGTTCCTGGGCCTCCCAGAAGAGCAGCAGGAGGCTGCAGGGGGCGGGGCAAGGTGGGGTAGAGGTGGGCCAAGGTGGGGGCAGTGCAGATGCTGAGTCCTCTGGGGATAGGCCTGTCTAGCTCTGGGAACACAGCTCAAGCAAGGAGCTGTCTGTTCTCCCCAAGTGTCCTCACACAACTATCCTTAAGTGTCCTTGGGGTCACAGCTCAAGCCGGGTGAGTATCGATCATTCAGGGCTTTGGAGTGCCGGGGGAAGCAGAGGGCGGGACTGCGGAGTGGAGCTGGCCAGGGGGCTGCTTGGACAGAGGCCAGGGTGCAAAAACGAGCTGGGATGTCGTGGGTGGAAAGGGAGGTGCAAGTGGCCAGACGGCAAAATAGAGGAGAGGAGAGCGGAGAGGAAAGCAGCCGGCCAGCTTCATAATAACGCTGAGCTCCCACCTCTAAAGCAACCTCTCTTTAGCACTGTGGACTCAGACCCAGCCTGTCTGCCCCTCTGGTTGAACGTCTAGTGTACCCCTCCCACTCCCCTTTCCCCCTCCTCTTGGGTGTCCAGTGAGAGCCTCCCACTGCTGCCCTCACCAGCATTGCACACCTGTCCTTCCCATCTCAGGCACCAAGGAACCCTGAGCCATCCCGGGCTCTGCTCCCCTCACTCATCCCACCCACCTGGGATTCTCTGAACATCTCTGAACACCTCACCACTGCCACCCAAATCCACTTCACCATCCTCCTCCCTGCAGGTGACTTGGGGCTCTCTGAGTCCCCCTCCCAGCACCTATCGTGTGCCAGTGGCCGGAAGGAGCCTTTTGGATATGAGCTGGGAGCTGTTGTTCTGCTCAAACCCTGCCATAACTCCCTGTTGGCTCAGGTGAAAGCCCACGTCAGTCCCACAGCCCCCAAGGACCTACCCTCTCCCCCGTTTCCTCCTTCCTAGCCCCTTGAATCCCTGGACGGTTTCTCAAATACCCAGGCCTGCCAACACCCTGGGGCCTCCCCGCTGGCTGATCCCCTACCTGGAAGGCTCACCTGTCACTTTGTCAACAAGGCCATCTGGTCACCCTCCCTAGCACTCCAGGTCCCTTCACTCTGCTCTGCTGATTTTATTTCATAACACTTTCGTCTTCTAGAAAACCAGCATTTACTTACTGTTTGTTTATTGCTCTGCCTCCTCCCAGACAACTCCATGGAGGCGAAGTGTTTTGACTCTTTGCTGTCTGGCATCTTCCATCACAATTGCCTGGCACAGAGTTTGTGTCCAATAGATATTTGCTGACGGTTGGCTGAATGTGAAGATGTGGTGCCTGGCTGGCCACAGAAGGAGCTTATGTTTTGTTCTGTTCACCAGAATAGGCAGTGGGAGTGTTTAAGCACAGGTGTGATGTCAGCTGAGTCATGCTCAGGAAGAAGGCCCTGCCGGCCCTGGGGAAGATGGGCTGGGGCTGGGGCTGGGGGAGGAGACACACTCGCAGGAAGGGGCCATCATCCCTTTTATCCCTGAGAGATCCTGGAGCAGGGCTGTCCCTCAATGGTGTCCTCCATCAGCACTGCACCTGCAGCGGCCATGGGCCGCGTGTGGCCTTTGAGCACTTGGAATCTGGCTAGGTATGGCTGAGAAACTCAGTTTTAAAATTCACTTTATTTTAATTAGTGAAATTTCCATAGTGACCTGTGGCTAGTGGCTCAGCATGGACCATGGCGTTCTAGAATCATCTGGATTAAGAGACGGTGATGCACGGACAAGGCTGGTGGCAGCAGCAAAGGTGAAAGAGGTCACTGTTGGGGTCTATTTGGGAGATGGACCCCACAGGTTGTACTGAAGATTGGATTAGGTATGAGGCAAAGAGGACTGGCGAAGGTGCCCTGGCTTGGACCTGAGTCATGGAGGCAGGGAAGGCTCAGAGGGAAGTGTTGTGGGTGGAAATGGCATTTTTATTTTAGCTGTGTGAGTCTGGAGCACAGGAGAGGTCTGGCCTTTGAGGAGAAACAGGAAGGAGGTAACTGCAGGTGGACGGTGCTTTAATGATCCCTAGGAGTGGATGAGACCAGAGAAGGGGAAGGTGTGCCTGGAGCTGCAAAGAGGCTAAGGTGTCAGCGAGGCATTCCCGGGAGTGATTAGATGACGTTTGTTGTTATTTGGTGAATGGGGTCTGGACTCTCATAGTAAGTCCTGTTACAGAAAAATAATGCCTGTTTTGCCACCTGCCTTGTCCTGTGAAATTTATTCTTACTATAGATGCCAGCATATGGTGGGTATGAGCCCAGGGTCCTGGCCAGGTGAAAGCAAAATTATACTTTCTTCTGCAAATACTCAAATAATAGCAATGGACTGCCTGGAGGCTGGGATTTTATGGGTGATTAAGTTTGGGTCGTTACAAGATGCAAATCAGCTGGATTTCTGATCCTCTATCACTGTCCTATGGGATCAGAGAGTCTGTTTTATGATAACTGCCAACAGGCTTTGAAAAATACTAGACTGACTTAACGAAATTAGTAGAAGGGAAATAGGCTGTTTTGAGTCAGATGTTTAAGGCACTGAGTTCTCACGTGCCTTGGGTCAATTTGAGACTCACTTAGGTGTCAAATTCTAAATGACCCAGCTCTGCCTCTGGAACTGCAACCAATTCTGCATCAAGTTCCCTGATGAGCCATCTGGGGGCACGTGGTAAAGAGGGTCTAATTCCTGAAGCACAGCAACACTCTTATTTTCCACCCAAACTTCAACGGACCCCAATATACTGGGGTGGAGGTGACCTGGATTCCAGCACTTTAAGCTCCAACCCCTGAACACTCTCCTTTCTGCCCCACTTCTGACAAAACTCTGATGCACACACATTTTACACAATTTATGCGGTGGTTTCCTTGACAGGCAGAACTTACATGAAAAGTTCTCAGTTTAAATATGTGGTTAGAACAGATGACAACTGTATCAGCAGCACCCTATAACTGATTTCGTGACGTGTCATCCCCAGTTTATAAGGATCGGCTTCACCGGGGTATCTGAGAACCAGGAAGTCCACCTTGGCACGAGGAGGTTGAAGCCTGGGTTTGGTTCCCCAACAGAGCCAGCAGGGGGCAGGCTGGACCTGGGAATGCACTGGAGCGGCTCCCCGGAGACCTGCAGTTTGCCGGGTTGGTCCCAAGGATGCCTAAATTCTGACTTAACTCCAAAGCTGGCTCCCCACTGGCCCCTGCTGAGACCCAGTTTTCTTCCCATCAGAGAGAAAATCTCTGCAGTTCTCAGCCAGGTCGTCCAGTTCTCCCTTCCCCTCCAAAAGGGCCCTGGCCTGTTCCAGTAGCTTGTCCTGGCCGAGGTGTCCCTTGGGGGTTTGGGCTCTGGCTCGGGGGTCTGGCTCCTTCACTCCCGTTGCCCTTCAGGGCCAGCTCACTTGGTCACCACAGCGTCTGTGTCTCAAACCAGCTCCAGGCCTGTTGGGCCCACCTGGCAGCCCTGGGCCAGCCCTGGCCCTGCTGCCCACCCTCCACTCTGGGCCTTGGTCCTACCTAGATAGCCTGGCCTCAACTCCTGGCTCTGCCATTTAGTAGCAATGTGACCTTGGTTCTCCACGTCATAGTTTTTGTCATCTGTAAAATGGGACTGCATGAGTTAATAAGAAGTGCTCAGAAGACGACCTAGTACATAATCTGTGTGAGATAGATATACACATATAAACACAGACATATAGACACATAAAATTTTCTTATTCTACTTGAAATCGGCAGAGGTGAGGAGGAGCCGCTGGAGCTAGGGTTGACCCACTTACCAATCTGAAACCCGCTTGTCAGCCCAGAGGCAGACCGGGAATGCAGGGCCCCACTAGATCCACCGGCTTCTCCACCCGGCACATTTAGGATGCATTTTCTTTGAAGGAGATTTTCAGCTTTGAAGCTCTTGCCCTAAATGTGCTGTGGAAGGAAGGAGGATTGAGTTTTCCTGTCGTTCCTTTTAAATGCTTAGAGGTTGAGTTTCAGTCTCAGACTTTGGAAACGTAAGCAGACCCTGAAATTGCATACAGATCCAGACCATTCCAGAAGCCCCCAGAGATAGGCAAGGTGACTGAGAGCTCCAGGGAGCCACAGAGCCCCCCTCACTGCTATTCCTGATGGCCTGGATGCAAGCAGTGGGCATGCAGTGGGGAGACATGGGGTGGGGGGACAGACACACGATCTTCCATTTTGGTCCCAGCACAGGAAACTGGACCCTGAGCCCTACACCACACAAGGCTGTTTTGTCAGGCGTCATGCCCGGGGCCAGAGTTTGCTCCCCCCAGGTTCTGTGCAGGCCTCCATTGCCCCTCCCCACCCCACCCCACTTCTCCCCACCCCTCCCCACTCCTCCCCACCCCACCCCACCCTTCCCCTCCCCACCCCACCCCACTTCTCCCCACCCCTCCCCACTCCTCCCCACCCCACCCCACCCTTCCCCTCCCCACCCCACCCCACTTCTCCCCACCCCTCCCCACTCCTCCCCACCCCACCCCACCCTTCCCCTCCCCACCCCACCCCACTCCTCCCAACCCCACCGCAAGCTCCCCCCATCCTAGACTGTCCATTCTTTCCAACCAAGGCCACTGGAAGCAGCTCAAAGCAGCATGGGTTGGCCGCTGCTGCATCTGACCATATTTTAGGAGGATTTTAATTCTGGAATAGTTCTAGGGTGTGTTCATTTTGTAAAGTCCAATGCAAACCCTTTTTGTTTTCATCATCCCTATTCTGTTTGGTTTCCTGTGACTCATGTAATCAGTTGAAAAATTAATTACAAAAAGATGGCTGGGCACATAGAGCTGGAGGCGATTTGGTCTATCCATCAACAGAGGAGACGAGCCTGGAGGGGAGAGACTTGTCCTAGATTGCCAGCCCTTCGCAGGACCCCCGGGCCCTACCGTTAGTTTCTGGGCTGTGTCCTGTTGCTGACTTGCATTTTCAGTGCTGATTTCCCTACAAGTGGCAAAGAACTAGAATGACCTGTCTGAATAGTGTGGAAGCCATGGCGGGAGCTTGGACCCTCTTGGAAAGGAAGCTGGAGTGGTGAGAAGCCACCGTTTAGCTGTGGGTATAGGGCACAGAGAGGAGCCAGATTCCTCTTTCCTGCTAAGGTCATTCATCAAGGGGGTCTCCAGGGCTCCCGACCTGCGGGGGTGATGGGTGACACTGAGACTCTGTCACCGCAGGTGCTGCCTTCAGATTAGAAATGGAAAGAGTGCTGTTAACAGCGGCTCCTCTGCTCAGCTGGTGGGCGACAGGCAGCCATGCAGGAGGGCTGCAGCTGGGGGTCAGCCCAGGCAGCGATTCCCTGGTGGTCCTTGGGCAGATCAAACCTCCTTCCTCATCTACAAACAGAAGGGGGATGATAGGCTAAAACTTGTTTTACAGGCTTGTTGTAGTGATAAAGTCTGTGAGAGCAACATCTGACATATGCCAGCAGAGGGTGTCCGGGGGCATGTGGCTCACCCTGAGCAGTGGCAGTGGCACAGGCTGGGGTGCCTGCCACTGGAGAGGAGAGAGAGCAGAGCAGGGCTGCAGAGGCCGTCCCAGCTGGAGGAGTCTGAACCTGTGCTGGAGGTGGAGCTGTGTGTCCCTGTGAACTCACTGGGTGACTTCGGTTCTGTGGCCAGAGCTCCAGCATCACCAATGAGTGGGCCTGCCCTTTCTTCCCAGACTCTGAGACTTTGGGCAAACATTTGATCTTCTGGGACTCTGCTTCATCCTTGACAGAGTTCTTGCCTGTTGGGTTGGTTAGAGTGAGGAACACAGGGATCCTGTCACTAAATGCTTTGCACAGTGAGCCATCATCTGCCAGTCCAGTGTGGGGAGAGCATGCTGGGGGGAGATGAGGGCAGCAGCCTGATGTAGGGTGTAAGGCAGGCAGTGGCTCAGAGCAAACTGAGAAGGTCCTTCGGTCCTTCCAGCCCTGAATTCATGTTTCCATGGAAACATGGTCTTGCCAGAGAGTCCGCCCACCCTAGGCCCCCTCCTCCAGGGCTGGTGGGTTCTTTGGACGGAGCTCCAGCTCCCTGATGAGTGGGCCTGCCCTTTCTTCCCAAACTCTGAGAATTGGAATGAGTTTCCTTACCTGGGACCTGCAGTTGACTGGGGAGTGGAATCCAGGATTCTGAGTGCAGAAGTTTCCAGATTCAGGGTAAGCTGCGTGCCTGGCCGATTCTATGTGCCAGAACAGACCCTTCCGTGTCTCCTCCCCCACCCCCACGGTGCTGAGGTTGTGTTTAGTGAGAATGTGAGCATTTGGGCACTAGGTGTGAGCAGAAACTTGTAAGTAGCCAGGGCTTTTCCAGAAGGTCGAGATTGATCTCAGAGATGCAGTATTTGGAGGGCCCAGTGTAGACTCCTCAAATGCCCCCATTCCCTGCATGTTTTTCATTCTAAGCTGTGAAGGTCAGACTAAGCCATGAAGGTCAGAATCTGTGATTAGTGGGTGGACGGCCTCCCTTAAATAGCCATGGCCCAGCTAGATGATGATTCTGCCTCGATGGCAGGAAAAGCCCTGAGTCAGGAGGCCAGGGATGATAAGCCTGGCTCCAAAACCCCTGACCCCAGCCTCAGATCCTCATTCTGCCCGTCCGTTTCTCAGCTGTAAGCTAGTGATGGCAGTGCCAGGCTCTAAACCCACCTTCGGCCCTACTTCTCCCTGCCTGCTTCTCCCTTTTCCTTTTCCCCTCCTTGGCCCTGTCTCCATCTTCCCTGCCAGGAGCAGGGCTGGCTGCCCTCTCACTCAGGGTGTGCAAGGACCCCAGGGAGGGGCTGTGTGGGTGCATGCGTGCATGTGTGTCGGGGTTTTAGGTGGCAGCGTCTCTGAGGTTGTGCTAGGGTTCATGAGATTTTTTCCCCATTTAGAAAAGCAAATGTATGTGAGGAGGAAGGAGGTGCCGCCAGAGGGCATGTGTAGCTGTCTCCTGGAAATTAAGGAAGAAGAGTTCTAGTTTGGCCCCTGAAGTTACACTTCCCCTTGGGGATGCAGTTTTTAATCTGGTTTATCCTTAACTAAAGTCACTGCAAAGCTCCTCCTCGGGCTTTGATTTGAGGTGAGTGAGAGCCCCCTGCCTTTTTGGGGGTTGGGAGACAGTTGGATGACATCACAGGAGCCCAGCATTCCAGGTCCAGGCCTTACTCTCCCTGCAGGCTTCCCACCTCTGTCCACCAGAGGATTGCCCATCGCATCTGTTTGCTTATTGCTTCTCAGGTAAGTTTTCATTTGAAAAGAGTTCTGGCTGGGTGTGGTGGCTCATGTCTGTAATCCCAGCACTTTGGGAGGCTGAGGCAGGTAGATCACCTGAGGTCAGGAATTTGAGACCAGCCTGGTCAACATGGTGAAACTGTCTCTACTAAAGATACAGAAAAAATTAGCCAGGCATGGTAGCACATACCTGTAATCCCAGCTACTGGGAGGGGGGTGCTGAGGCAGGAAGATTGCTTGAACCTGGGAGGTTGCAGTGAGCTGAGATCGTGCCACTGCACTGCAGCCTGGGCAACAGAGACCGAGACTCAGTCTCAAAAAAAAAAAAAAAAGGAAAAGAAAACAGGGTTCTGAGGCTGTAAATCATTTGAACGTCTTCACATCCAGTGTTCAGACAGCTCCCCTGGCTCTAACATCTGGTGATCCTGCAAGGAGCCCTCGTGCTAGGGCAACCAGCTGTTCCAGTTTACCCAGCACCGTGGGCTTTATGGACACAGGACTTTCAGTGCTAAAACTAGGAGAGTCTCAGGCAAACCAGGCAAATTGTTGAGACTTTCACATTCTCCCTTGAGTAGCTTGTTTGGAAAAAGGAAAGACACCATTTAGAAAGCCCCTTCAGTTCCTAAGTGCCAAGAAAAATGGGATCCTTAACCCAATTGAATAGTAACATTGGACGGGAAGGGAGGGGAGCTGGTCCCCATGTGTTTTGAAAAAGCAGCATTTACTTTACCTTTTAAATCACCAGTCCCCAGGCAGGGTCAGAAGCCAGTAGGGCCAGGGTTGGTGTGACTGATGGGATCTGAAGGGAAAGAAGAGCTTTTAAAAAGGAGAATAATTTCACACTGAATCTCTTAATCTGTTTTACAGACTCATAAAATCTTAATATAGCCCAGAGACTGTCATGTTTACAGACAGTGCAGCAAAGGCAGTGGCTTGGAGTGTGACCAGAGAGTTTGCAGAACAACGCATCAGGGAGGGGCTTGGATGGAAATAACCAAGCGCTCTCCCCGCAGGGTAAGGCAGGACAGCCGGGCAGCCCCCATCTGGTTCCCCCAACTGTGAGCAGAACGCTGGGCTACAATCTAGGCTGAAGCTTCAGTGCACTGGCTTTTAGCAAAAAGCGCTCATACTGCTCCTGGGGCAGAGGATGGTAAGACCCCAACCCCTGACACATCCATGATGGTGTGTGATGCAGGGGGAACTCCAGTCCAGTGGGCACACCTGCGATAGATGTGAGAATACCTGGAGGCTGGAGTTTGCTGAGAACCCAGTGGAGCTAAGGGGGTCACAGGCACTCAGAGGACAGGGAGGCTCTGGTGCGCTCCCTGGACTGGGCTGCACAGCATCTGGGAAGGCAGAGGGCATTTCTGGGGGAGAGGGCATGAGGCTGGGTGGGCATAGCACTGGTGAGGGCAGCAGAGGCAGCACGTGGAGAGGGGGCTTTTGTTGGGGAACCATGTCAGATAAGCTCACCCTCGTCCTGGCTTGGGAGATGAGAAGAAAAAACCAAAAATGAAGCAAAACACTTGTCACTGTAGAGGAGCTTGTAGTGTAGATGACCTGGGAGAAATGAACTCGGAAACAAAGGAAGTTTTAGGAGCCACCCCTGTCAACGTCAAAGTCCAGCCTGAGCCATGGAGGACGAATAGAATTGGAGTGAGCCCGGCTAGAGGGCAGACTTCTTTTTCTCTGTGTACCCCCCGCCCACCCCAGGAATCTGGAAACTGGCATGCTTCTGTTTTAACATAAAACATTTAAAAATTTTTCCCCCATTATGAGCTTTAAAGAAGTGATTTCCAAATATTGGTCTATGTGGAAAAAATGAGGAAACAAGTAGTTTCTCTGGTCTAAGACTGAAAAATGAAGAAAATGTAATGAGTTTTTAAAATAAAGCCATGTTTATTTAATTTAGAGGAGTATCTTTTACACAGAGAGTATGCTGTTCCTATATTTTTGCTGTTCAACTGGCTTTCTTTAATGAAATCACAGTCCTTGAATTAACTTAAAATTAAAAGTATTGGCTCCTGAAACCCTAAAGGCTAGAGACCACTGTTTAAATGGCTGATTGTTTCCCTGTCTAAATATATGTTAGTTTATTTTGACATATAGACACTGGCCACTAGCAAGACAGAAGAAGCTGGGAAGAAAGGGACCAAGACTTAACTGGTTGTGCTGTAGACCAGGGCAGATAGTAGCAGAAGATGAAGCCCTTAAAAGTTAAAGCTCCTTGGCTGTGTTCCCTGGAGGAGGTGAATTATTCTGTTGATGAGCGGTGGGTAGAAATTGGGAGGGATTTGGATGATGCTGTAAGAGTGGAAGCTACAAGATCTTTGTGAATGTTTCTTTGAGCTAGGCTTGGGATGGGGAAAACTCTTCTCTCCTTTGTCCCAGGCATGAGTGAGATCAGAAAGTCTCCTAGACCACAAGAGCTGGGCCCCTCTGACACTTCTGTGTTACCCTGTCTGAACTTTCGCTGGTTATGCCCTTTCCCTAGGGTTAGGGTCCAAAAGCCAAGCTGACATTGCCAGCTTGGAGCTCATGCCCCTGTAGGGGGGGAAAATAATTTCTCTCTATTTTTTGCAGTTTTTAATTGTGACAGACTCCTGTACCAAAAGACAGATTAAAAAGAGAAAAATAGAAGTTTAATAGCAAGTATACCCTCCTGCATACATAGGAAGAGGTACTCAGAAAAATGAATACATCTCAAAGAGGTGGCTTGGAATTCAGGCTTAAAAACTATTGTCTATGAAAACTAAGAAAGAAGGGTGTGGGGAAGGCTGGTTATGGGAGAAAAAGCACAGCAAACAAAGAGTAATGTTTGTATTTGCACGTTTGAGTCAGTGCCTTCTCCACTGAGAAGAGTCTTTGGTGATGTAGAGTCCTGGTACAGAGATGGAGATGTTCTTACAAATGGAGATTTCCCCTTTTATAGACATAAATTTCCCTTAAGGGTGACTGCTGCTTTGTTTTCAGAGCATCCTTTGTGTCTGTAGCTTCTCAAAATAATCAGCTCAAAATAAATCTGAAGCTAAAGAGGCATACTTTGGAGTGGGATTTTCTGGTCTCCTGCACCCCTTCCTTCTAGACAATGCTCCAGTTCCTAGAACACTGGAAAGCCCCATCCAAATGACCCTGTATTAGTCTGAGTTCTCCAGAGAAACCGAACTGATAGGATACACATCCCCATATTTAAATGTATATATATTATATAAGAGGCATTTATGATAAGCAATTTATTATAGGGAAGTGGCTCACGCAGTTATAGAGGTTGAGGTATCCTAAGATCTGCAGCTGACAAAGCAGAGACCCAGGAGAGCCAGTGAGATAGTTCCAATTTGGGTCTAAAGTCTGAGAACCAGGAGAGCCAATGGTGTACATTCCAGTCCAAGTCTAAATCCATAGGTGGGAGAAGACCAATTTCCCAGCTAGAAGGCAGTCAGACAGAGGAGAGAAGAATTCTCCTTTACTTGGTCTTTTTTTCTGTTTAGGCCTTCAATGGATTGAATGCAGCCCACTCACAATGGGGAGGGCAGTCTACTCAGTTTACTGATAAAAATGTTTGTCTCATCCAGAAATACTCTGATAGACCCACACAGAATAACATTTAACCAAATATCTGGGCAGCTTGTGGCCAGCCAAACTGACACATTAAAATTAACCATCACAAGCTCCAAGGCATTTCTAGGGCATGTACTGGCTTTCTCCCCGGGTCCTTCTTCCTCAGGTGGGCCACACAATTGAATGAGTACTTCTAGGCCCAAAGTTTGGCCAAGGGGGATATTTGTGGGGATGGGGAGAAGAGCTTTCATATAAGGGTCTAGAGAGTGAATATCGGTGTTCACGAGTGGCCCAGGGTGGGCCAGGTCTGAAAGAAAGGGGCAGGGACAGGCCAGGGGCTAACTGTTCTGTGCTGCCTGTTTCAGTGCAGAACTCCAAGCAGTCCGATAATTCTAAATTTGAACTTGAGTTTCCAGGTTGTTATGAAAGTATAATTATCATTGTAGGAGGAGGGAATGTATTTAACAGCTTGTTTGCTTGATTTATAACTTTTGAATATTTGGACATATGGTATGTGGGTGTCCATTTGTACCCTTGCCCAGGCCCTCCAAAGGTCCTGTCTGTGTGGATAGGGTCCTGATATTGTAAAATTGTACATTAGAGGGTATTGGGGGTTGTTCAGAGAGGGTTGATATTTCATTTGGGCCTTGACTGTAGCAGGATTTTGAAGTTCACTGAGGGTAGGACTGATGTGGTAAACTCTAATTACAATGTGCACCTTGAAAACCAGATAGATGCGACATCCAGTTAAATATGGCAGACTGAACACATGAATTGACTTCTACTTGCACCCCAAGTCTCACCAAAAAGACAATAAAGGAATTAAAGGGAGCACAAACTCTTAAGGACAAATAGAAAGTAAGTGAGATAGCAACAGGATGTTTTGGGAACTGGACAGTGGATGAATGAGTGTCTTAGTCTATTCGGCTGCTATAACAACATACCTTAGACTGAGTAATTTATAAACAATAAAAATTATTGCTCATAGTTCTGGAGACTGAAAAGCCCAAGATAAAGGCACCCACACAGATTCAGTGGCTGATGAGGGCCTGTTCCACACAGATGGCACACTCTGTGTCCTAACATGGTGAAATGGGCAAGCAGGCTTGCTCTTTCCTGAGGGCACTAATTCTATTCAGGAGGGTGAAGCACTCGTGATCTAATCACCTTCTAAAGGCCCTAACTCTTGGTATTGTCACATTGGGTATTAGGTTCCAACATATGAATTTGGGGCA
The DNA here is from genome assembly GCF_001604975.1 of Cebus imitator. Lineage (NCBI taxonomy): Eukaryota > Metazoa > Chordata > Mammalia > Primates > Cebidae > Cebus > Cebus imitator. Next base: position 1,251,279 of record NW_016107550.1, read on the forward strand.
ACACATACATTCAGACCATAGCAATGAGAGTAAATGACTGGCTGACAAGAGAAAGTCAGCAGGATCCCCAGTATGGGGACCAGTAGGGCTGAAAGCAGGAGGACTGTGGAATTTGGAATCCAAAGTTTGTGGAGGAGAGAGACCTCAAGATTCCTTGCTTTCCTTTGAGGAATGGGCACCTGACTCTTCTGCTATCCAGCAGAAGACTGTAGGTCTTCTTTCCAGAAAGGCTAAAGAGAGGGACTTTGGTCTCAAGGGCAGCCAAGAGAGCAGCGGTACACTGAAATGCAGGGTTAGTGCAGGTTTTCCCAAAATGAGATGTCATCCCCTTTTCTGCTCTGTTTCCAAACGTCTGACTCTCCTAGGCAGGGGTGTGGAGTTTGCCCCATGAAGAGAATTATCAACTCAAGAGAAAGACCCTCACCTGGTTGCCAACGGCTTCAAGTTCCCTTTAGGAAATGGTCTTAAATCCCTGCCATGAACAGTGACCTTTCGGTGCATCCCTCTTGACTATGAACCACAGTCAAAGCCCATTCCACGTTTGGAGAGAATGAAAGATAGACACCAAACACAGCACCATCACTGTTAAAGAGAAATTATTCAGTGCAACAGAGGATCAGTCGATGAGTCAGACTTCTGAACCATTGCTCTGGACAAATGTCCTTGTGAGTTACACACTATGTGTCCTAACGTGATGAAATGGGCAAGCTGGTGAGGACAGATTTTGATTCTTAGGATATAAGTATATTCTGTCAAGCTGGCTGAGAGGCCCAGACTTTTTTTGAAGGATACTTCCTTGGCTGGAAGGTCTTTTTCCTGGTTCCTTGTTCTGAGTTGGAATTATTCCCTGACTCCCTAGCCTGAAAGTCTTTCTTCATGACTCTCTTTTCATGAGGGGAGATTATTTCTTAACTCCCTGGGCTGGAAGGCTTTCTTCCTGACTCTCTGTGAGGTTTCCCTATTCTGTTTATTCTTTCTGTTCTATTAGATTCTGCTTTTCCCATTGGAATGATTCTGTCACTGGAAGCCCCTTTCTTTGAACCCCTGCTGATTAGATGCTCTGCCAACTCTGGCTACCTTTGCCAGATCCGCTCCCTTCCCACTCCTCCCCTTGAGTCAATTGAATTTTAGCCTCCCTACCATCCAGGGGCTCATGAGGGACACAGGACCCCTCGAAAGCAAGCACCCGAGGCTGAAAAGAGAAAAAGAAAGACCTATTTGAAAATTGGACAAATGAAAATTTGAGTAGGTAAATTCAACTTGTCTTACTTTTATCAGAAACACAATCTGGATAAAAATATAAAGATAAATCAGTGAGTTTGTATTACTCTGTTTTACTACCTCATGACTATAATTAAAAAAAATTAAAAGCCATGAGATCTAGTTGCATCTCTTTGTATGTTTCCGAATGTGTACATGTATGATCATTATTTGTATGTTATGTATATGTAATCTCTTTCTACCTTCAATGGCATTACCCAACCAATATGCTAAAATTGGCTTAGAGACAAAGGAATGCTCAAACAAATTAAGTTTTTGTAGAATTCTCAGAAAATAAGAAACTGACTTAACTTTTTTAAAGTTCATGTGATCTGGAATACTTGGTAAACAAAAGCTAGTTTAAAAATTACTAATCAAATAAAGACAGAACTTTCTTCAGAATTGTCAGCACTGAATGTAATACAGACATATATTTTTGCCTGGGTTTTCTGGTCAGAGAGGTCTGTGTTGTCTGTGTTACATGTTTAAGGACATAAAACTACAAATCCAACCCAAGAGTAGAATGCACAGTAAAAATGAATTGCTTAGTTGCTTAATGCATATCAATAATGGAAGTAAAAAAAAAAACTGCAGGTTATAAAACCATTGTGAAAATCTTATCTCATATGGTCAAAGTTAACTAAGGTTGAATGGATTCATTTATAGGTTTATTAAAATAAGTTTTAGCACTACATTGATACAAAAGTAGATTTTGGTCTCTGTTAAAAGGACAGGATTTTCTCAGAGTATTGGTTTGAGAATATGAAGGGTTTTTCCTTACCTTTTAAATAACTGACCTAGAAAACAAATATTTTGTGGTTTATCAAGATACTTTGTTGTGTTTAATTATTGACTTTTATTAAGTATTTGATCAAGATAAGTGCATTTTCTCAATATTAAAAGAGCTAAATTTTTATTGATAACTATGTAACCTTCTGTATTTACCTCTTGGAATCTTTTAATTATTACTCTGTTTAAATGAACGACTCTTCCTTCGAAGTGACCAGTGATCCTATTTTGATCAAGCATTTAAAACTTTTTTATATTAAAAAAAATTCCCATTACCAAATTCTAAATTAAGCCTTTTTGACCTTGAATTAACTTTGGGATTTTTAAAATTGGGCTCCTGGAAAAGCTCAAAAGATGTGTCTCTGGCCTTGTAAAATAGAGAGGCTAAACTAACTAGACTTATTTGATGTTAAATTACATGGAAAGGATTGTCAGATAAATGATTCTAAACTTTCTTTAAGTAACATTTATGATTTTTTTTTTAAAAGAGGGAGAGTCTTACTCTGTTGTCACCCAGGCTGGAGTGCAGTGGTGTGGTCATTGCTCACTGTAACCTCAAATGCCTGGGCTCAAAGGATCCTCCCTCACCAGCCTTCTGAGTAGCTAGGACTGCAGGTGTGCACCACCATGACTGGCTATTTTTTTTTTTTTTTTTAAATTTTTGTAGAGACAGGGTCTCACTGTGTTGCCTGGGCTGGTCTTGAGTGCTTGGCCTCAAGTGATCCTCCTGTCTCAGCTTCCAAAAGGGCTGGGATTATAAGCACGAGCCATTGTGCCTGGCCTATGGGTATGTTATTGATATGAATGTTTTAAAAATTATATGAGATCTCTAGAAATCTAATATTCTGCCAGTCATAATTTCAGCTATGTTAAAATGTTGTATTCCACAGAAAGAACCAAATTTCTCTGTGATTTGCATCATTATAGTAATGAACTCTCATTCTGTTTTTAACCATGGTCATTCTAAGTCCTTGTCACCTATAGTTATTGTTTTTATTCTTCCTTGAACGTATTTGCAATCAGCTACAGTCCAAAATTTCTTCTTCAAGGAGTTTCATAGAAAAGACTCTGACAAGTACTCTAAAACACAGGTTTCTCAAAACTTTAAGACCTTACCATTGGTCTGAGTAAGAATTTCCAGAACTTTAGTGAAGAAACTGATGGGTTCATGAAACAACTATTTCAATATCAAGCAGAACACAAAGTAATTAAATGGAGCTGAATAAACCGATAAGAATAATTTTAATGACTTTTTATTTAAAACATTGCTTGTTTTAAACGTTTTGTTGACTAGATTTAAGCAAACTTTTAAAAAAGCTATGGATTGCAATAATTTGATAAAGTATACTTTTGTGAACAAAAATGGAAACAATTACTTTTTCTCCCTACTTGATCCATCCAGAAATCAGAAACTATTTGTGAGTATTCTTAGGTTTATGGCAATAGAGTTATTTGCATAAGTTAAATAAGAATCTGTCCTCCTTATAACAGGACACAATTGGAAGCACTGGATATATTACAAGACTTTGACTGGAATGCCATATTTTCAGATATGGCATTTAAGGAAGTAAGATTGACTTTATGGAGCCAATAAGCCACTGCCATCTTGGTAAAAATGGGCTTGAGGGTTCCAGCCTTACAGATGAATAAGAACTATCACTTCTTGGCAGGCACAGAAACCCCAGGATATTCAGGGATCTCAAGAAGAGAGGAATTAACTCAAATCTAAGTGTTACAGATGAAGCCTGATAGTAGGTCATTGGTTTGGCTTCATATCCTAAAGAGGCTTTTAGAATTCTAATCTGAGATTCTTTACCAAAAGTTCTAGCAAAGCAAAAAGCAAACAGAACAAGAGCCTAAGTGATCAGTCACTATTCTTGCTGCACTTGTGTAAGTAATCAGGCACTTGTGTAAATAATGAGACTTAAACTTGTCATTTTGCAGATGAATAGTCTTACTTTGATTAACTTTGGTAAAAATGGGGGTGACTCTAGGAAGAAAAATTGTTTCAGAAGAAAACTATAGTGTACCCAATATGTGATTCTAGCCCTGTTCATTTCCTTTGAGGTTTAATTATCCACCTGTAGTTTGGACTGACTGGATCCTGAGTTCTCCTAGTTTTCTTCAATATCTGGCTATGATTTTCCAAAGTAATATTTCCAATTTCCTTTCATCCTTCTGGCTTGGAATCACTGCTGTTTTCCTCATGCCCTGTAAGCTAAAGCTGAACAACTTTCTGTTGAACTTCAGAGGATCCACCAACCGCAACAGCTTATGTATGGGCAACGTTCATGACATCCAAACGGTAAACCTGGAAAATCTGTTAGATTGCTGCTACCCTCCCACTGCCTTACTCCAACTGAAGACGCCTCAGGGCCAGCATCTGGAAATCTTTACTGGCTGCTCTATGGATTCAGAAATCGAGTTTATGGTTTGTTCTTACTATTAGCATTTATTTTTCTTTTATTTTTATAGAAACAAAACTATCCTCATTAAAGGCCTGATGACTCACACCATCCAGATCTCCTCTGCTACCAACTCCCAGCAGGTGATTCCATGGTTCTTAATGAACAGTAGGCAACTGAACAAGACAGTGAGTTTATATTGTTCACAAGAAAGAAGAATGCCTCTCTTTTCCTTTGAACAAGGGAAGAGGGGACTAACAAAAGATTCTTTGCTTGGCCAAACTTTAGTCAGGCTTCTAAATCTTCCCCTTGGCCCATTTGTGCCCTTTCTTGTGCAATCCAGGTTTAGCAAGTAACATTGCTAAGTCAGTTTAGCAAGAACATCCCCATTCTCAATATCTGATCATGTTCCTCATTCTCCATCATCCCCCGGGTGATGTCTGACTACCATGGCCTGTCTTCAGCAAGAATTCTGTTAGGTCAGTTCAGCCAGAATCTCCCTTAACTCTTATGTGTCCTCTCAGTAATTCTTTTTGATAGAGTCTCACTCTGTCACCCAGGCTGGAGTGCAGTGGCATGATTTTGGCTCACTGCAACTTCCATCCCCCAGGTTCAAGAAATTCGTGTGCCTCATTCTCCTGAGTAGCTGGGACCACAGGTGTGTGCCACCATACCCAGCTGATTTTTTAGATTTGTAGTAGGGTTTTGCCATGTTGCCCAGGTTGGTCTTGGACTCCTGAGCTTGGGGCAATCTGCCTGCCTCAGCCTCTCAAAGTGCTAGGATTACCGGTATGAGCCACCGTGCCTGGCCTTCCTCTTAGTAATTTTCTGTCCACTGACTCCACACTCTTCATGGCTATGCATTCCCACCGAATTGCCTAAATTCCATCCAATCTCTCTCCCCAACTCTAAGACCCCATTGCAGTGGTCCCTATAACTATGTCAGTAGCCCTGAATAGTCTTCCTTGCCATGCTTTAACAAGTATTATTGAATATATTTTCCTTAAGAACAGTAAGAAAAAAGCCAAGCAGGAAAGGGATGTAAGTAAGAGTGAGATGAGTAACACACTTCCAAAAGGGAGGGCTCAAGAATGGAAAAGGAAAGATCCAATGAGTTCTTTACAACCCACAAAAAACTGCAGACACAACGGACCAACAAACTGAGCTCAACTGAACTCTGTAAGTTTCAAGCAGAGATGCTAGGACAACAGAGAGATGAGAGGCAAGTTGAGGAAACAAATGGAAGAAAAAGGTAAAACATTATAGTGATGGGAACCACATTCAAAGCCACACAACCCTGAAAGCACAAGTTTGACAAAATTATGCAAAACAATCTGGCATGAACTATCCTGCAAAACTGATCATAAAAAAGATGTAAATGGCAGACAAAGGGCAACTGATTTTTCCAAGAAGAAAATAGAATGGATGGAACCGAAAAGGCATTCAAAGAACTGTGAGAAGCCAACTTTTTAGAAGGAGGACATGGAGTTTCTTTTCTTTTCTTTTTTTGAGAGGGAGTCTTGCACTGTTGCCCAGGCTGGAGTGCAGTGGTACGATCTCAGCTCACTGCAACCTCCGCCTCCCGAGTTCAAGCGATTCTCTTGCCTCAGCCTCTTGAGCAGCTGGGACTACAGGTGCCACCACCATGCTCGGCTTATTTTTTGTATTTTTAGTAGAGATGGGATTTCACCATGTTAGCCAGGATAGTCTCGATCTCCTGACCTTGTTATCCACCCACCTCGGCCTCCCAAAGTTCTGGGATTACAGGCATCAGCCACTGTGCCCGGCGGACATGAACTTTCAATTCAACTGAACACGTTGCACCTCAGAAAGACAGCCAGAGACATAGTGACCCATGCTGAAGCATAACCATGGTTAACTTCTGAACACAATGACAAAGGGAGAATCCTATCAACAAAAAAGCCAAAGGAACCCAAACAAAGCACGAATTCCCCCACAGCATTCAGCGCCTGAGGATGGTGGTCACAATCTACAGTTTGGGGGGAAGGAAAGCTGACTCAGCAGACCCTGGCACATAAAGACGGCACACAGATGGCTTCACGCATGTGGGCACTCAGGGTAGACAGTTCCTAAAAGCCCTTTTTGACAGAACACTGAGTAATCAAACAGATCTTAGAAACAAGAAACTATGCTGAAAAGGATTGATGGTGAACACAGAATCCATTCTATCTCAGAATTAAGACCTCAGCAACTAGTGAAATTGTGTTATGAAACAGAGAGTAGCTATTGTAAACATGGCTGGTGTAAATCATGATGTCAGAACCAAATCTGAAAAGGAAGTGAGAGAAGGTAGCATTGCCCACATCTTTCACAGCAGGAAGTAAAATTTAGAACATATAGTCATATCAAAATCCAATAACCTTGACTAATTACTGTGTCTACCCTTTTCTCCCCTTGACTTTGAAAGAATCTTTTGGTCCTTTTTATATTGCTTGAATCTGTTTTTTTAAATTGATGCACAATATTTGTATGTATTTGCGGGGTACATGTAATGATATGGTTTGGATCTGTGTCCTGGTCGAAGTGATTTGATCACTGGGGTGGGTTTCCTCCGGGTACTGCCCTCATGATAGTGAGTTCGTTCTTGTGAGATCCGGTTGTTTAAAAGTATGTGACACTTCCCCCTGCTGTAGTTCCTGCTCCTGCCATGTAAGATGCCAGCTTTCATGTCACCTTCTGCCATGAACAAAAGCTCCCTGAGGCCTCCAGAAGCAGATGCCACCATGCTTCCTGTACAGCCTGCAGAACTGTGAGCCAATTAAACCTCTTTTCCTTAAAAATTACCTTGTCTTAGGCATTTCCTTATTAGCAATGTGAGGACAGCTTAATACATGTAGTATTTTGTTATGTGCATGAAATGTGGAGTGATGAAGTCAGGGTATTTGGGTATCCATCACCTCAAGTATTTATTTCTGTATTCTGGGGCTATTTCAAGACCTTTCTTGTAGCTGTTTTGAAATACACCCTACACTGTTGCTAACTAGTCACCCTACTTTGCTATTGAGACTTATTCGTTCTGTCTAACTGTGTTTGTACCCATTAACCAAACTCTCTTCATCCTCCTCCCCACCCACACACCCTTCCTAGTCTCTGGTATTTATCATTGCATTTGTTTTTAATGAGCATGATGTTTTTAAACAATAACAAAAAGTCATTATTTTTAAAACATTTCTTTTTGGGTTTTCTCCTGTCCATCTGGTTTGCTTCATTAAAAAGACAGAGAGAAGAAGAAAAAAAGTATTTCCGTGCCTTTGAAAGCATCTCTCCTAATCCATCATCCCTAGGGCAAAGAACCAGCTGGGAAGGCTGGGCGGGGCGTCCTTGCTTCCTGCTGAGGGGAGCTCTGTGGACACCAAGCCCTTGGAGAAAGGCTTGATGGCAGTTGGGCCCTTTGCTTGGAGCCTTGACTTGCTTTGTGGGGTTGGCTTTGGCTGTCAGGGGTCTCAGCCCATGCAGCAGAGGAGTCGCGGGGGCCCTACTTAGGCCTGCACTGGAGGAAGGGGTATCTGGGCTCCCTTCAGAGCCCAGATGGCTCACACAGAACCCTGGGGAGCAGCCAGAGGAGGTGATCACCCAAAGCCCGTGTGTGGGGAGATTGTTGGGCCTCCTTCCTTTCCTTTCCCTCAGTTTCCACTTCAGTGGGCCCTCTTCCTGTCCAGGGCCAGGTGTGGGTTTGGGGCTCAGACTATCTCCAAGCAGCAGCACTGACTGCTGCCCTCTTTTTCTCCAACCTCAACCTCTCAAGCTGAGGCTTGAGCAGAGAGAAATTGGGGGTGCATGCGGGGAGAGAGACTGGAGTCCGCCATCCATTCATCCATTCATTTGTGCACTGAGCAGCCTTGTGAGCAGGCTCGTGTCTCTAGGGAAGCACATAGGCTGTGTGGGGGACCTAGGTGGAGGCAGAATGCCAAATGTAGGTGCTCAGCAAGAATTAGCTGCCACCTCCCTGCTGTCTGGCTGCAGTAAGCCATCCTGTCCTTCCCAAGATCAGTTTCTTCTGTAAATAGACTATCCCAAGATCCCTTCCAGCCCAGGAGCTGAGTCCTCTGTGCTAAGTGTTCATTTAGTAGACAGCATTCATAAAATATCATCATGTAGGCTTATTCAGACACTCTTCAAATTCCTACGCAGGCCTCATCTCAGTTAATTCTCACATTCTTTCCTCCATTTTATTTTATTTTATTTTGAGATGGAGTCTTGCTCTGTTGCCCAGGCTGGAGTACAGTGGCATGATCTCGGCTCACCACAACCTCCACCTCCTGGGTTCAAATGATTATCCTGCCTCAGCCTCCCAAGTAGTTGGGATTACAGGCTTGCCTGGCTAATTTTTGTTTTTAGTAGAGATGAGGTTTCACCATGTTGGTCAGGCTGGTCTTGAACTCCTGACCTCAGGTGATTTGCCCGCCTTGGCCTCCCAAAGTGCTGGGATTACAGGTGTGAGCCACTGTGCCCAGCCATTTCCTCCATTTTGTAGATGACAAAATTGAGGCTAGAAAGTCAAGTCACCTGTCCAGCAGTAAGTGGCAGAGAAGCTTGGACCTGGGTATTTCTAACTCCACACCCCTTGCAGCAGTATATTTGCCTGATTATTTGTGACATAATTAAATATCAAATCTTTTTTCCCTTCAATTAGTGAGTAAGCAAATACCAAGAGGGAAGAACCAGTCAACTCCTCCAGAAAGAGGGAGTTAAGGACGCTGTTGTAAAACCAGGTCCTAGAAATGATCAGACTGAGCATTTCCCCTTAATTGAGAAAGGGCTTCGCAAATACCCTCCTTTCTGTATAATAGACGATAGAAACTCTGCGTGGTTACAGGCATCTGAGCACAGACGCATCAGCCTGTGTTATGTCTGCCTTGTATTTGTTTTCTCTGGATATGTCTGCATTTAATATACATGACAAAATGCCTTCATCCTGGTCTGTTTGTCATTTAAAGAAAAAAGAGGCCCAAGATTTAGAAACTCAGCATAGAAGAAAAAGCTTTTAACATAGCAATTTTATTTAAAAACCAAACCAAACAAGAGCCTGGCTTCCTCAACGTGAGGTAGAGCCCCTGTCCCAGCCGGTTCTTGCTGTGTGCACCCCCCACCTACACCCCTACGTGCTCCAAAGTTGTCGCTGCCCACCCCCAGGGTCTCCCGGGCCTGAACTCTCAAATAGGTACTTGCTGTGTGGATGCAGAAGGAAAGAGTTCTCCCTTTAGAGAGAATCCAGTTATCTGAACTTTTATAGCAAAGACCCATCTGGAGAATTTTAATCATTCCAGCAGAATGGAAGATTCAATCACTCTGGGCTGATCCCTGTGACTGTGCGTATTCAACTCGGCAGTTATGTGGTTTTATGATCTCTCGTTGGTAAATAAGGAAGCTCTCTCTGAGAGGTTCATTGCCAGTGCCCGTGGGTCAAGCTCCCTATGGTCTAGGAGAGAATACTGTCTCCAGCTGAGTTGGGGATCTGCATCTAACTTCCAGGGGATTGAAGGGCACTCTTAACCTTAGTTCTTTGGGCCCTATTAACATCGTATATTATAATGATCAGCTAGATCAGACCCTAGGATTGCACCATTTCCCAAAGGCCAGTGGTGCCATTTGCACTGGGCCTGCCCATGTTAACCTTTGCCACCCAGGCCTTTCCCAGGGCATTTGTACCAGGCTGAGTTAGCCTGTGTCTTGTTGGCCGTGGGGTGAACAAGGGACAGTGACTGTGGCCCAGGAAGGGCCTGGCTGGAGCTGAGCACTGTGGTGTGGGGAAGGAATGGGGAAGGGTTGGGGAAAGGGTCGGTGAATATTTTCAGCAATCACCTGCCATCTTTGCTTCAGTTTTCCCATGGTGGCCCTGGCTTGTAGGTTTACTAGTCTCAGAGCCCCTGATCCTGGCCTCAGTTTCCCTCTGGCTTCCTGCAGCATTTCCCTCGTGGCCTTCCTCTGGCAGAGGGGGAGCCATCTGTGCCTCTGCTTGAGGGCCCACCCCCTCTATGAGGGACAGTCCAAACCTCACCTCCCATTTCCCAAGACATGATCATCCTCAGTGAACTCATGACACAGGCACAGCACAGAAAGACCTGTGCTTTGATATGGGTATTACGGGAACCACCGCCACGTGGGTGTGGGAGGAGCATAGAGGATTGGCAAGGAGATGGAGCAGCCTCCTGGAGGATGTGATACTGAATTGAGCTTTGAAGGTCAAATGGGAAATACCTGGAGGAAGAAGGGAGTGGGGAGGAGTTCCAAGCAGAAGGAACAGAGCCACATGGACTGAGAATTCTAAGTGGCTGGTTAGAAAGTGTCTCGTCAAAGAAGGTGATACATGATGCAGGGGAGATTTGGGGACCCAAAGACCTCAAGGGTCTCTCTCTGTGTTACTTTTACGGCACGGAGTACAGATGTGTCTTGGAGCACCCCTACACTTGTGCAGTGCACAACCCAAATAACAGAACAGGGTGACCCTGACCCGCTGAGGGAGATGAGCTTTATCTTGAGGGCAATGGGCAGCCTTCGAAGGGTTTTAAGCAGAATGGCATGGCTATAAATGAGAGTTTAAAAGATTGCACTGGCTGTGGAGCATGTGTTAGAGGAAGAAAAGGCAGAGGCATAAAAGCAGTTGGGAGAAAGCCTTGCGAATCCAGGTGAGGCTCATCAGGGCTGCTTTCAGGCAGTGCTGGGGAGAATGGAGGGAGCGCGTGCCGTGTGGGGACCGTAGCGGCTTCTGTAGGAGCTTGCCAGTGACAGTGCAAGGAATTAAGAAAATGTCCCAGCCACTGTAAACACCTTCGGTGAGTAACAACGGGGCTTGTAAAATCAGCTTTCGTTGTCGGTGCTTATTCCACGGAAACTTTCTAGGGGTTTTCTCCCCAACAGTTTCAATGAGGCTTGCAAAATTATGTTGCTTGTCACGGATAATATAAATACTTTAAGGCATTGCTTTGTTTCAGCAACTCTCCCATGCTAATATTCAATACCTTTTCTTTGTTATGACTCAAAGAAACGTTCTTGACTCCGACCACCCACATGCCAATTTGGTTCTGGAGAAGCAGAAAAACCTGAGTGCTGGAGATGGCGAAAGATCTGTGCCCCTGGCATGCCTGGTCCACGCCAGCCTGCCCTCCTCCCTTCTCCAGTTATTGCAGGGGCACTGCCGAAGCACCCCCAGCAGAGTCTGATAGAGCCTGGTCCCGTAAGCTTCCCACCTCAGCTTAGTCTCCCTGGGAGACTAAGCTCTAAGTCTCCAGGGCTGAGCTCTAAGCTCAGCCCCCCACCCTCAACACTCACAAAGACAAATATCTCTCCTCTTCCCTCTCTCCCAAGGCTGCTCTGAAAACAAGCCCTTATACTTTGTCATCTTTTGACAATTATGCTTTGCATAAGAGAGAAGGATCTGGAATCCCTGGAGGAAATTCAAGAGGCAGGGATGAAGCAGAGCGAGAAAGAGTGGAGAGGAAGAGAGGACCCAGCGAGAGGTGGGGAAGATGAAAAAGCTGGTAGCCAAGAAACACAATTCTAGGGCTGATGTGGCCAAAGAACCACAATGCCATTCACACTGAAATATGCGTGGTTGCTGGAGAGCCTCCTGGGAGGTGGAGGCTAGCTGCTTTAACAACAAAATTCAAACAAGTAGTGGCTCAACACGGGCGGTGCACTTCATGCTCACCAGACAGGCCTGCGGTTGGCTCGCCTCCATGTAGTCACTCAGGGACCCAGTGTCTCTCCTCCCGGTCTCCATCATGGTCTGGTCAGCATGAAGGACAGTGCCTGGGGAACATGCAGAAGGTTTTTCAGGTCAGGGCTGGGAATGGCTCTCTCACTTCTTTTTAAAACAACTTTATTGAGGAACATTTTACATATCATTAAGTTTATCCATTTCAGATATCCACTCAGATTTCAGTAACTTTACCAAGTGCTGTAACCATCCCCATAATCAGTTTTAGAGCTATTTCATCCCCAGAAAGATCCTCATGCTCATTTCCTGTCATCTCGGTTCCTGTCCCCAGGCAACTGTGACTTTACGACTTTACATTCTGTTCCTGTGGATTTTCCTGTTCTGGACGTTTCATAGTAAGGGAGTCATACAATCTGTGGTCTCTTGTGTCTGGTTTCTTTCACTTAGTGGCATATTTTTAAGGTTCACTCTGACAGAGAGACAGTAGTTTGTCTCTATTTATTGCTGAAGTGTATTCCATTATATGAACACACCATGGCACTTCACTTCTGCCCCCCTTCCTTTAGCTAGACTGCAAGTCATGTGGCCAAACCTAAATGCAAGGGAAGCTGGGAAATGTAGTCTCTTAACCAAAGGAAGTAAGCCTTTTGTGAACAGGCAGTGGTATGCCCTGACACTTCCTCCCTGTCTCCAATGAGTCCGTAAAAAGCTATAAATACACAAATGGTGTGTGTGTGTGTGTGTGTGTGTGTGTGTCTGTGTATGTGTTTGTAGAAACTGCATAGTCCAGATCTGAGTTGGCTGGATGGGCAGCAGGGAGTGTGTGTGTGTGAGAAGGTAGGTGGGAGAATAAACCCTAAATTGAAGGTCAGAGGTAGCTTTGAGGACATGAGTGTAACTGTGGGCTCCTATAGAAGAAGGGTCAATGCAGATCTTAGCCAGGTCCCCCAGGGAGCCCCTGCTGGTGCATGGGTTACAATTGCAGGCATGATTTAAAATGCACCTGGAACAGCTCTTGAGAGGGGCCTTGTGGGGCTGTCTAAAGACATCTCCTTTGTGCTTGTGGATTTCCACAGCAGCATATTATTGACTCTTCATGTGCATCGTCACAGCTCAAAGTCTGGAAGCAGAATTTTTAGGAAGAAAATATTCCCTCTCCTTGCATTCTTGGAATAGTTGTCAAAGAGGGAAATGACCTCCAGAAAAAGTATGGTCTTTGTAGGGGAAAGAAATTGCACTCCTGGGCCCTTTGAGAAGCTGATGCTGCTACCAGAAGTTCAGGGCAAAGAGTGATTGGGCTCATAGCCTGAGGAGTTATCTAAGGACACCTGTGCCCTGGCTTCCTTTTCGTCTCAGCAATGTTTTTCACTTAGCATTTTAATCATTTGGTGGAAAGGAGGAGATGAGCTTTCAAAGCCGGAGAATTCCACCATTTGGAATAACAGGCCGAGCTGCACACATTGACCTGACGCTGACTTCTCTGGATAGCTGAGGCCCAGCACCTGCCTTTGGAGCCCACACTCTGGCTTCAGGATGCCTGAGAACAGCCAGCCGTCTTAATGAAGGGAGGGAAGAGGTGCTGTTGCTCCTCCTCTTTGGAAGCAGAATGCTGGCAATACAGTTGGGATCCTGTCTGTTGTCCAGAGGGCAGTGGGGCTTATAGAAAATTCCACACAGAACTCTGAGGGGCCACCCTTGGATTTGTTCTACACCACCCAGAAATTCCTATCTCAATGGTAACACATCTGTCTATGGAGAGTCAAGAGAGAAAGACCAGCATTTTGCTGGAACTTTGCAGTCATTTTTTAGAAAAGCAAGCAGTTTTCCCAGGTTCTGCAAATGGCAATATTGAATGCTTGAATTTCATACCGGGTTCACACTCCCTTGTTTTAAAGACCCACAGAGAAGAAGTGAGTTTGTGTTGAGACGGAAGTAGAACTTTTGACTTGCAGAGATTGGCCGAATCTTATCTAGTACTTTGAGAGTCTGCAGAAGACCTATTTCCTTCTCTACAAGAAGGAATGGGGATACTGATATTTAGGATGAATCTGCTCTATGTCAGATGCTTTTCCCACATTTCCCATATTCTCAGGTAATCCCACAACTCACCAGGTGAGTTAAACACCCCTTGTGAGGTCACACAGCAGGCAAAAGGGAGAGTTGGGACTCAAACCCAGCTCAGCCTCACACTCCAGCCCAGGGACTTTGCAAACATCATGGACGCTTTAACCTTGTAGGACCAGCACATCCTGCCCCAAGATGTGGAGCTTTGCAGGATGACACTGGGTGGAAGCAGAAGCAGGTGGCCATGATGATGATGGTCTCTTCAATTAGGATGCCACAAAGGACCTAACCAACCTCAGATCTGGAGACAGAAATGCCTTCTCAGAGCCGCCCACTGCACAGATCCCCCTTCTGTTCCATGGGGCAGTGGGGGTTATAGAAAATTCCACATAGAACTCTGGGGAGCCACCCTCAGATTTTCTCTGCACCATCCAGAAATTCCCATCTTAATGATAATGCATCTGTCTGGGAGAGTCAAGAGGAAAAGAGACTTCTGTCTAGAAAGCAGGGGTTCTGTCTGCTCCATCTGGGAAGATGACCAGGATGGTGGCAGCCCTCCAGGCCCAAGGCAGATGTGTTTGTCTTTGCAGGTGGCTTCATGGCATCAGACAGCCCCACCATGGCCTGTGCCCTGGACTTCTGCCCACCAAGGCTGTCAGCAATATCTTAGCAACAGGTTCCAGCCAGTTGGCACACACCTGGCTCAGCTCTACAGCCAGCAGTGATGCTTTTAGGACCTAGTTTGTTTTTCAGACCTAACCCATTGCTCTGCACGTCAGGGGCTGAAATGCAGCTCCCTGCAGGGCCCAAGGGAACTTTTGGCTTCTCTGCAGCCTGCTGGTCCCTGGAGGATCTGCCTCATGCTGCTCACTCACTCCCTGCATAGCTGGCAAATCCCTTCTGGGTTTTATCCAAGGCACCAGAGGCTTCCTCAAGGCATTGAGTTCTGACATTATTGCTGTTGTTGCTGTTGATGTTTGTGCCCATACGTTGTTGATGTTTGTCCATACAAACTTGTATTCCAAATGCTTTGCCCTGTTGTCCTTGTTAAAAGGATAATTTTTAAAAGATACAGTCATGATTGTCGTAAAATATGCAATGAACCATCATTGACTTATCATTTAGTGAGGTAATCAATACTATGCTACAACCAGTTGAAAGGAACATTCAAAGAACACATATATGTAGGCAATCAGGAATGCTGAAATGAATTTAGAAATACAGTCATGCATGGCTTAACTATGGGATACATTTTGAGAAATGCTTTGTTAGGCAATTTTGTCACTGTGTGAACATCAGAGTTCACTTGTTAAATCCTGGATGGTATCACCTACTGGTATGGCCATATGGTAGAGCCTATTGCTCCTAGGTTACACAGCTGTACCTGAGACTGTACTGAATACCGTAGGCAATTATAACTCAATAGTATTTGTATATTTAAACATATCTAAATATAGAAAGGGTAAGGTAAAAATGTGGTATTATAGTCTTATGGGGCCACCATCATATATGTAGTCCATCTGTTACCAGAAAGGGCTGCCCATCCAGACCCCAAGAGAGGGTTCTTGGATCTTACACAAGAAAATCTGGGACTAGTCCAAAAAGTGAAAGCAAGTTTATAGAGAAGTAAGGAAACAAAAAAATGGCTAGTCCATAGTCAGAGCAACCCCGAGGGCTGCTGACTGGCTATTTTTACAATTATTTCTTGATTTTCTTGATCATATGCTGAACGAGGGGTGGCTTATTCATCAGTTTTCTGGGAAGGGGCTGGGGATCTTCTGGAACTGAGGGTTCCTCCCACTTTTAGATTATCTAGGGTAACTTCCAGATGTGGCAGTGGCATTTGTACACTGTCCTTGTGCTGGTGGGAGTGTCTTAGCATGCTAATACATTATAATTAGCATATAATGAGCAGTGAGGATGACCAGAGGTCATTTCTGTTGCCATCTTGGTTTTGGCTGGCTTCTTTACTGCATCCTGTTTCATCTGCAGGTCTTTGTGAACTGTATCTTGTGCTGACCTCCTATCTCATCCTGTGACATTCTAGGTTAAGAATGCTTAACCTGGGAATGCAGACCAGCAGGTCTCAGCCTCAGTTTACCCAGACCCTGTTCAAGATGGAGTCACTGTGGTTCAGATGCCTCTGATGCATCCTTGACTGAAATGTTTTTGTGCAGTGCATGGCTATAGATGCAAATTTGGTCAAAACCCACAGAGCAATAGCAATTGCATTCTACCAGACAAAATCCATCTGCACTTCTGGTGGACAAGAACCATTTGCATTACTCTAAGTTTTCTGCAACTTACAAAATTGTCCAGTTCCTCAAAGACAACGAGAGGTGCAGGTCCCTAGAGATTCAGATAACCTTGGAGGGATGCACAGACAGGACACCCAGCAATCTTTTTAACATATTTTAGGCTCTTTCACAGTCTCTCCTGGCACTCCCATAAGGATCTAAGCACATTTGCATGTACAAGCCATTGTGCCCACAATTCTAGGTTTACATGTTTCCGCTGCTTCATCTGCATCTCAGATGAGGGTCAAAGAAGATAGGTGGCCTGCTCAAGGTGAGGGAGAGAACCAGTTCTTCTGGTCTCACACTCTGGCTTTTGAGATCTCCTTCAAATCACCCTCAATGGCAGAGGAGAGGGAAGGCCTCTGGGGTCCACAGCGCAGCCGTCTGCTGCAGGTGGGAGGGTCTTACATTCTAGCTCATGTGAATATCCACACTGGGTTAAACGTGAAAACAATGTTTTAGTGTTATTCACTGTTATGGGTCAGACTGTGTCCTCCAAAAAGGTATTTTGAGATCCTAACCTCCAGTACCTCCAAATGTGACCTTTATAAAATAAGGTTGCCACAGATATAATTTAGTTAAATTTAGATGAAGGCATACGGGAATGATGGGGTGGGCTTTTAATCCAACATGATGGTGTTCTTATAAGAAGAGACAGACAGAGGAGGCAGAGGCCACGTGATGACAGAGGCAGAGATTGATGCTGCAGCTGTAAGCCGAGAAACACCAGGGAAGCCAGCAACCAGCAGAGGCTAGGAAGAGGCAGAGAAGGATGCTTCCCTAGGGCCTTCAAAGGGAACACAGCCCTAGCCACAGCTTATCTTAGACTTCTAGGACCCAGAACTATGAGACAATACATTTCTGTTGTTTCAAGCCGCCCGTATGTGGCACTTTTTGATGGCAACACTAGGCAACAAGTATCCTCACCATGGAGACAAGGGTGCCCCAGGAAGAAGCACCGGGCTTGTCCTGCGGCTTTGAGGACCCCACCCGTGTTGTGACCACCGGTGTGGGAATCTCGAGCTAATCCGTGGTCCCAGAAAGGCAAGTGCTGTTCTCCACCCACTCCAAAAACTCAGCCTTGGTTTAAAATGCTGGAAGTTGAAAGAGAAAGGCTGTTGCCATCTATGGATGCCTGTTAGGTGGGTGTTGTGGCATCCCCCAAGAACTTGGAAATGAGGGAAATAAGCCTGTTCACTGAGAGCCGGAGCCAAAACCCACACACAGAGTGTAGATCAGAGACCGGCAAAGTCGTCGGGTAGTGATGAGTGATTCCCAGGCTTGGACGCTTCCTTGCCAGGTGGATTCCAGGGTGGATCCAGGACAAGGACGCAGATGTCCCGTGCACATCATCACAAGGATACAGATGTCCCATGTACATCAACACAAGGACACAGATGTCCTGTGCACATCATCACAAGGATACAGATGTCCCATGGACATCATCACAAGAACACAGATGTCCTACGTAATCATCACGAGGACACAGATGTCCCATGCACATCATCACAAGAACAGAGATGTCCTATGTACATCATAAGCACACAGATGTCCCATGTACATCATCAGAAGTACACAGATGTCCCAGGTACATCATTACAAGGATAAAGATGTCCCATGCACATCATCACAAGGACAGAGATGTCCCACGTACATCATCACAATGACTCAGATGTCCCATGTACATCACAGCAGGGGCTCACCAACCATGGATAGGTAAAGAAGAGGTGTGGAGGTGAATGCTGGCAGCAGCTCCCAGGGAATAAGCAGCATCAGGCTGCAGACCTTGCCTCCTACCTGCCCTGATGGCAGGGCTGAGGCCTCCCAGGGTGAGCTGGGTGCAGGCAGCAGGGGAGGGCTTGTAGTCCTGTTGCTTCTAGCTCAGGGAGCTTTACAGCCAGGATGTGTGGATGACTGTGGTTCTGGGGCTGAGGCACGTCGATGGTGGGGTGGGGCCATTGAATATTCTGTTCTTCTAAGTCTCCTTGCTCTGATTCTATGACTTTCAATCCCTGTGGGCACACCTACCCAGCTCTACCTGTGTGGAAGGAAAGCACGTGCTAACTCTTTAGCAACGTGGTCTCTCAGGGCTTCTCCTGGGGAACCAGCCATGGGGCTCCCACACCTGGACCTGGCCGCCAGAGAGCCCCGATCAGGCACACCTGGGGTAAGCCAGGACAGGAATTCTCATGGCAGACAGATGGCTTGGGCATCTGTGCTCCCATTTAGCACGTGTCCGCCTGTCTGGCCTGATAAAGTCACATCCAGACAGCCCCCTCTTAGGCTGAGCCTCCCCACACCACCCCCAGGACTGGTGCTCTGCTGACCTCTGCACCAGACACTGTGCTGAGCCCTTTACACTTAGAGTCTCATTCTAATCCCAACGGCCTTGTACACTAGGGCATGTGTTTTTCTCTCCTCCCATTTTAAAGATGAAGGAACTGAGGCTGAGGCAGTTCAACAACTTGCCCAAGGCCACGCAGCAGGTCAGTGGCAGAGACAGGATTGGAATCCAGCCCTGTCTGACCCCAGAGCTGGGCTCTTTCCACGTCACCTCGCTTAGAGCCACTAGTGTGGCCGAGAAGCCAAAACCCACTAGGATGGCAAGAGGGGACTTCCTGAGCCCCCCTGCCTCCCACCTGTGGGGCCCACTTGGTGCTGCTTTTCTGGTTTGGCTTAAATATGTGAGTCCTGTTTCCAGCCTTACCCCAAGCAGGCCCAGGTAAAAAACATCGCCATGGTAACCCTGTTACCAAGGGGCAGCGCTGCTTCTGGAAAAAATGATAACTTCCTTCCCAATACTGAGGGCTCTGTGGGTCTGAGGGACAAGTTTAATTGGCACTGCTCATAGTTGGCTCTGTGGATACACTTCTTCACTTTATGTCCCTGACATGGTATCCAGGATACCAGGAGCATAACGTGTCTACTCCTCCAGAGAACGGAGAGGGGTGAGTCTGGCTGTGTCATTTGCGTCACCTCTAGTTTGTCTGATCAGAGGGCTTGGCAGGATGGGAGCTCTGGTTGGGCTATGGAAGCACCTGGGCTGTGATCCACCTGTGTCCCCAGGTCACCTATGCACCCCAGTGAGAGTCACCTGGGCTGTGTCCCACCTGCATTTCCAGATAAGGGTTGCCTCCACTGCCACCACTGACTCTAAGTTGAAAGCCTGGCATGAGCCCTCTCTTTCCACTGGCTCTCAGTGGACCAGAGCATATGTGGGTGGCCCCGAGCATCTGCATGATGACTGTGGCAGACGTAGCCAGCTGGGCAGCCAGTGGCCATCTCCCAGTCATGATTGCTGAGGGTATCTGTCACAGCGATCCTGTTCCCCTTGGCCAAGTACACAGTCTCCCAGGCTCCCTTGAAGCTCTAGGAGGCCACATGCCAGAGTGCAGGCCAATGAGCTATGAAGACATCTCCTGGGAAAATTGTTCCCTTCCTAGTAAAACGAAAGGGACAAGGGGAAAGAGCTACTCTCTTCCTTTGTTAGGGAACAGACAAGCTCTTTGAAGCCATCGCTTGATCAGAATTGCAGGCACTGACCAAGCCCCTAGACATGGTCGCGTTGCAGACCACCCTGCACCCATCCACCTCCAGACCACTGACTCCATGACAAAATGAGCTGTCTTTCATTGAGCGTTTGCTACTCCGTGATCCCAGGCTGCGGCTGCGGTGTCATCCTGGAGCTTGGCAGAACTGCAGGATCACAACCCTCTCTCCTGGCCTGCTGAATCAGAACATGCATTTTAAAAAGACCTCCAAGTGATTTGTGTGCACACATAGGTGTTAGAAACATTAAGCGAAGGAGGAGAGTGGGAGAGACAGAAAGAGAGACAGAAATCTCTTGTGAGAACTGGCATTTTCTAGAAACTCATTTTCTTGGCGATGTACCTTTATTTATGCCTCTTTGAGCTAGGAACAAAAGCATCTGAATTCTATTCAGAAGGAAGACAAAGCTTCTATACTTCCCACAAGGCTCTAACTACCCAGCACCAGAAATAGACACTGGGGTTTTTTGCAGGTCCACAGTTGGTCACTGAGGGTGCAGGGGACATTGGCATTTCACTCCTGGCTTGGGTGGAACCTTCCCTCACCTTCTCTAAGGGCTTTAATTTTAGAAAGATCAAAACTTGCATGTTCAAAACAGGGGCCTGAAAAATTAAAAATGTTGCCGGGGGCTTTTTTTTCCAAAAAGCTTGCTTCCCTTCTCAGACAAGCAGGCAGGATGCTCAGAAGAGAAAGCTCATTGTGAATTTGAGCTTCAGGGAACTGTCAAGAGACTTTGTTGAAAAAGGCATTCTTGCTTAAGAAAGAGTCTTTGGTTCCTGGAAGTGAACAAAGAGATCAAATTCCAGTGGAAACAGCTTCACTCCCCAACTCCAGAATTCTATTTTGTGTGTGCGTGCCTGCGAGTGTTTCTGTGTGTGTTGTTTTGGTGTCCTGTTTTTCTAATAGGCTGAAACCTGGGGATGCCTGTTGCCTGATGGACATGTGGGGTGGGGTGTCCTCGAGGTTGCAGGGCATCAGGCAGGTTTCTCAGCATCACTGTGGGAAGGCCCCTGAGCAGCGGGGTCAGCGCCGTCTTCTTCAGCTCTGCCCTGATCCTGAAGGGAATGCAAAGCTTTGAGAGGAATTGTGACTTTCCTTAGACCCTGAAGCTGGGGAGGGGTGGAGTCAAGGCTGGAACCCAAGCCCAGTTCCTTTATCCACATTAGCACCTCCCTCAGCCAAGCCTGAGTTACATCAGGGGAACTGTAGAGTCACCTGGACTCTCCTTTACTTGGTCAGAAAGGCTGAGCCCTGGGAAAGGGAATTTGTAGAGGTCCCAACTTTGCCACCTTCTAGCTGTCATTGACTTTTGTGAACCTCAGTTTCCTCATTTGGTTGAGATGGGGGATGTAAGAACCCCCTATCCCGGCCTACCAGGGAGGAGCCTTTGTTGCAGAGCTTGAATGCTGGGTCCTCCCTTTGGCGAGTGAGATAAAGCATCCTGAATGATGGAGAAAAAAGTCAAGGAGGGAACTGACTGCTACCCACAGAGGAAGAGGAAGATGAGGAAGGCAGGAGGTGCAGGCCAGAGCTTGCAAAGGGCAGTGGGGCCCGAGGACTGGAGGTGGGAGTATGGGGAGAGAGAAAGCAAGAGAGAGGGAGAGGGAGAGGGAGAGGAAAGTGCTGCAGGGCGTGAGACTTGAGGAAAGAGGGAATGTTGGGAAGGAATCTTGAGGGCTGTATGATGTCATTCCCCCTTGAGACAAGACATTCGGTCAAGACCTTATTCTTTTGCAAGACTTCTGAGAGTTGCATTTCCCTTTGGTTTGGATGCATCATGGTGCTGAGATGAACCTCAAGGTGGCCTCGCTTTACTTGGAAGGCATGCAAAATGTGAGTTATATCTCTTCTGTGTGGCTGTTGCTTAGAGACAGGGGCTTTGCACCAGCCGACCCACCCATGCCGTGGGAAACTGACATACAGCTAATAAGAGCCACAGACACTCCTTGAATCTTCTGGAACCATTCAGCTTCTGACTTATCTACCTCTATTATGACTGATTGATTTTGGGGAGACAATAAGGCATAATGGTTTACCAGGTGGTCTGGAGCCCTGAACCACCCTTACTGCCTGGTGGCTTTGGAAGATTTATTTACAGTCTCTGAGCCATTGTTTACTAATCTGTAAAATGGGGATGATAGTATTGACCTTATAGGATTACTATGGGGCTTAAATTAAATAATAGCTGTAAAGTACAGTGCTTAAACCCTGGTAAAAGTTTAATAACAATAGATGTTGATGATAATCATGATTGTGGTGATGATGATAATGGTAATGGTGATGGTGGTGATTATGGGAAAGATGCTGGTGATGATGGTGGTGATGATGGTGAAGATGGTGATGGTGGTGATGATGGTAAAGATGGTGTTGGTGGTGATGATGGTAAGGATGGTGGTGGTGGTGGTGATGATGGTAAGGGTGGTGGTGATGGTGGTGGTGGTGATGGTGGTGATGATGGTAAGGATGGTGGTGGTGGTGATGATGGTAAGGATGGTGGTGATGGTGATGGTGGTGATGATGGTGATGATGGTAAGGATGGTGGTGATGGTGGTGGTGGTGATTATGGTGATGATGGTAAGGATGGTGGTGGTGGTGGTGATGATGGTAAGGATGGTGGTGATGGTGATGGTGGTGATGATGGTGATGATGGTAAGGATGGTGGTGGTGGTGGTGATGATGGTAAGGGTGGTGGTGATGGTGGTGATGGTGATGGTGGTGATGATGGTGATGATGGTAAGGATGGTGGTGATGGTGGTGGTGATGATTATGGTGATGATGGTAAAGATGGTGGTGGTGGTGGTGATGATGGTAAGGATGGTGGTGGTGATGATTATGGTGATGATGGTAAAGATGGTGGTGGTGGTGGTGATGATGGTAAGGATGGTGGTGATGGTGATGGTGGTGATGATGGTGATGATGGTAAGGATGGTGGTGATGGTGGTGATGATGGTAAGGATGGTGGTGATGGTGGTGATGATGGTAAGGATGGTGGTGATGGTGACGACGGCAAGGATGGTGGTGATGATGCTTGTATCTCTGGCTAGATCTTTGCTCAGAGTCCCTCCCTCACTGCATCCTTGTCTTGGCTATTTTTCTTCACATCTTTCAGTTCTGGGCTCCTACTCATTACACCAGCTTATAAGTGTCAGTGCTCACACTGGGGCACTTACCAACCACTATGGGAGGAGCAGGTAGAACATGAGGTGAGAAGTTAGAGCTGTTGAGGCCTCTCCCTGTGGAGTCTCTCTGCAGTTTCTAGAACACTTTGGCCAGGGCAAAGTTTGTATTAGCAGCTTCACACCATTGAAGATATGATTTCACGAGACAGATGCTGCGCTGGAATGGATGGGTATTGTGTGGTCTCTGTGGCTCTACCCAGGGTGGGTGCCCCAGTTCCGTGTTCCCAGCCACAGAGCTAGTACCTCTGCTTGACCCCCACTGCAGCTGAAAATGCTACCAGCTTAAGGTTTTATTCATTGAAAATGCAGCTCTCTCTGAGACAGGAGAGTAAGCCAGGCCTTGTCACCCTTTGTGTGAGTCGTGGCTGGTTTTTGCTCCTCTCTACAATAGCATTAACAGCTCATGGCTAACAGCACTGAGTCTGCTCCATGTGCCGGGCTCTGTGACATCTCCTTTTCCCGTACCATCTCCTACTGTGCACGCCCCTTCTCTCTGCAGAGGGCACTGAGACAGGAAGCCAAGTCACTTGCTAATCAACGCTGGAGCTGGGAGGAGGTAGAAGAATGTGGCCGAGAAGAACAACTGAGAACTTCCTGGCTAGGTCGTGCCCAAAGAGAGCTTTGGTTGCTACGTCTAATTTTGGATGATGAGGAGTTCACCTCACTGAGGCCTAACAGAATGAGAAGGCCAGGTGTCGAGACCAAAGGGAACTTGAAACAAACTTCATCCGACACAGCTAGTGGGAGGCACAAGTCTCAGTGGCAAGCGATGGATGGCAGAAGCAGAAAGACAGCTGGAGGAAACAGAGATGAGGAGAAAGGGCCCTGCACCCCCTCTACATGGTGGGGGGGCGGATGTGGACAAAGGGCCTCCCATGGGAGAACACAGAGCCTCCCCATCAGGCTTGTTCCTGGCATGCGGTTTACAGGGTGTCTTCCTTCCCTTGAGGCTACAGTGGGTTGAAGAGGGTCCCTCTCAAATTCATGTCCGCCTTGAGCCTCTGAATGTGATTTTATTTAGATATAGGGTCTTTTCACGTGGAATCAAGATGAGGACAAACTGCATTAGTTCACAACTAAATCCAATATGATGGGTGGTTCCTATGAAGAGGGAAATTTGGACACTGAGACACAAACACACAGGGAGAGGGCCAGTGACAACGGAGGCGGAGATTGACGAGACGCACCCACAAGCCAAGGAAAGGCAAGGGATGCCAGGAGCCAGTGGAGCCTGGGAGGGGCAGGGATGGATCCCTCCCTACAGTCTCCAGAGGCACATGGTCCTGCTGACACTGCAATTTCAGACTCCTGGCTTCAGAACTGTGAAAGAAGACCTTTCTATTGTTGCAAGCCACCAGGTTGTGGTGCTGGGCTGCAGCAGCTCTGCGAAGCACCTGCAGGGCTCCGTGTCACTGGGTACAATGGACCCTCTTGGGCATTTGCCAATGTGTTTCGCCTACCGTTTTCCTAACAGCACCTTAAACCTATTCAGATGTTACCTCTTCCTTGACCCCAACATGACAAAAGTGAAGATGACTTACCCTGGTTCCAGAAGCAGCCCTAATTCCCAGGTTATTGGGTCTGGTCACGCCATCCCATGGCCTCTGCCTGTGACTCATTTCTGAGCAGACATGACCCAGCCTGGATTGGGATGACTCACCATAAGAGATGAGGGGAGTTGGGTAAGGAGAGGTATTTGGGAAGAAAAATTTTCTATGTCTTAAGAGGGAGATCCAGAAAAGAAGATGAGCTCCCTTCCTCCTATGATGTTACATCTTATAAAAGGTATGATGGCCTCTTGTGAAGGGGTGGGGAAGCCTGGGTTTAGGTGTGCTTCCTTTTTTTTTTTTTTTTTTCCTGGAGACATGATCTTGCTCTGTTGCCCAGGCTGGAGTGCAGTGGCACGATCTTGGCTCGTGGCAACCTCTGCCTCCTGGGTTAAAGTGAATCTCCTGCCTCAGCCTCCCAAGTAGCTGGGATTACAGGCATGCACCATCATGCCTGGCTAATTTTTGGCCAGGCTGGTCTTGGACTCCTGACCTCAAGTGACCCACCAGCCTCAGCCTCCCAAAGTGCTGGGATTACAGGCGCAAGCCACCACACCCAGCCCATTTTTGATTCTTAAAGTGCAAATATGGTGACTTCATTTTTTTGGTTTCCTTCTTGATTCCTCTAAAAGCTCATCCATTTTGAGGCATCCCCAACACCCCCAAAGGGTAAGAACACCTGGGTCTTATTTAGTACAAATGCCACCAGTCCTAGATTAATGCTAGGAAGACAGGGCTGGGAAGTTAGGTGGTCAGTGCAGGGCTGCTGCTGGCTCTTGCTCCCACGTGGCATTGTGGTTAGAGACCAGTCCTGCCTGCCCTTCCTTGTGATGGCCTCCATGTCCATTCCCTGGCCAGGCCATGGTGGAGCCCCCTGCTTGGTTTCCGAAATCACATTCAGGGTGGCTTTACTTGACACCTCCTTGGTCAGTTATTGTCCCTAATGCACAATCACTGTGCCAGGTGGGTTGGTCCTGAGATCTTCCTGTGTCTGCCACAGGGCCCAACTCTAGTGGACAGCAGGCACATTACCTTTTGAAGCTGTTCTCCAGGAGACCCGATTGTTAAAGCTTACAATGCTTTACGGAACCAACTCTCCCCCATGTGAGCCCTGTGCCCTTGCACTGACACTGGCCTACAAGCCCCGCTTCCCCTTTGCATTTCCTGTTGGAGCCCTTGCTGTATTTTGCTATCTGCCATGCTAAGAAACGCCCACACTTCCTGTACTTGGAGCTCAGGGTGCAGGCATTGGAGTCTGAACCTCCTTCCGCAGTAGGCGCTTGTGGTCCTTATGTAAATGGATTCACCTTGCACGCAGAGCCCTGCATTCCAAGGGGAGAAGTGACTTTAAGTAGATGCTGTTGAGTGAGTTTGAGAATGAGATTGCAAGGAGCAGAGTGGGGTAGGGAGAGCACACAGAAAGACAGAGAGTCGCTCAGAGATGTACTTTTGAGTTGGCCACTGCAAAAGGCGCTTGATTGTCTGACTTTGCAGACTTTCTGGGAAATCTATGGAATGTGTCTTAGAACTGTCCACCCAAGGAACAAAGTGGGAAATATCATCTGCTGGCTCCAGGTCCCATTGTTCGAGGGTGTCCTATGGGGTGTTAATTTGTAAGTCTGGAGTGAGGTGCTCTTTGGTTAGCTCAAAGCTTGCACAGAGCTGGTTGCTGCAATAAAGGCTGGCATGAGAGGTGAGACTGAGAGGATTCTAGAGACAGGCCGAGGGCAGCCCAACGCCACCCTAACACACACAAGATGGTGCCTAGGCAAGGATGCCTACTGACCCTGCAATGCATAACCAACCACCAAGTCTGCAATTGACAAAGAAGATTGGCTTCAAAGTGGCTACCAGTCTTTGCTTGAAGATGTAGCTGACACTTTCCTCTTGTACAGTTTCACCTGCACCTTCCTAGACTCACATGTTCCATAACTTAATCAATACTGCCGCCCTGTTTAAAAAAAAAAACACCCAGAATTGTGTATAATGACTTAAGACCTGATTTTCTTCTTTTACTTTGCTTTCTACTTCATAGCATAGCATCCATATTTCTCATGTATGTCAAACTCATGTGAATTTCATCAAAAGTGGCTGCCTGACATTCCCTGCATGGCACATCGTTTGAGAATGGCAGTGCTATTCTCAACAATACGGTGATGAACACCTTTTTGCATACAGTCGTTTACTCTCCCATTTTATTGGTGGACTGATACTCTGATATGATTATCCTACTCTAAAAATTTAATTTAATAATTACTGCTTCTATTCATTTAAAGTGAGTGTAGTGGGCAGAGTTGATAACCACAACCATCCCTTTTTTATGAAGTTCAACTTATCCATTTTTTTTTCATATATTGCTCTGTGTAAGTTTGGGGCCACTTTTTCCCCAGGAGGAGGGGCAGGAAAGAAGCCAAATGTCTCTCACAATAAGAAAAGTCCACCATCCGTAAGACCATCTCAGGTTAGACAGTTCCCTAGAAGGATTCACAGAACACACTATGGTCTGTTATGCTCAGTTATAGTTTATTACAGTGAAAGGATGGAGATTAGAATCAGCCAAGGGATGGGGCATATGGGGCAGAGTTCAGGAGAGTTCCAAGCATGAAGCTTCCCAGTGTCCTCCTCCATGGACTCATGGACAGACTCACTTTTTCTGGTAGCGATGTTCAGTAATATTCATGAAATATTGTCAACCAGAGAAATTTACCTGAGCATGTGTCCAGGGGTTTTTTATTGGGGTTTGACCACGTAGGTCTGATATTCTCACCTCCCTTCCTCCTTTGTTAATTACCAGAGAGCTGAGGCTCACTTGCTCCCCACTCCCTTCCACTAGAGGTCTCTTTGCCATCTGGTGGTGGTGGTCAGTCCCTTCCCTGAGTTTTCAGGATCCTCCTTGACTAAGGAGCCTGATTAGTTCTCTCTGTTGGGGTTACATGTGGTCAAGCTGTCCCCACGAATGGGTGTACACTCAGAAGCCTGGGCCTTCAAACAGGATATTATGGCAAATCCAGTGTGGGTAAGTTTCCCTAGCCTGCCCTCAGATGAGCTGCTGTGGGAATGAAAGATTTATTTCTCCTTGCCAAGCTCTGGAGACTGCCTGGGATACTCGTTTTCTGTAAATCTGATGGGGTTGTAATCATCTAACATTAAACTATTCGATTAAAATGAATGTCAGGAAATGCCATCATGACCTTGCTTTGCAGCATTCTTCTAGCAATTCACTGGATCCACTCACTGCATGTCTTTCCCTGCTTTAACCGTAACAGGGAAATTAAAAGCACATGGCAGCGCTCAGGCGTGTTTTGCAATTTCAGATCCTGATTCGCTTAATGGAGGTCTGCCTACCTCATCAACCTGCTTCTGGGCTTGCTATCTTTCGATTATGTGTATTTGGAGGTCCTGATGGAAGGGGAAGACAAGGCTGCTTTGAAGCAGGGTCCAGGAGTCGGGCCTGAGTGTGCTGTAGGAGCCCATGAAGGCACTAGCACTCACGCAGCCTCTTCTGCGGTCCTGGTCCCTGGCACGGGGAGAACTGCGTTCCTTTGGAATGCTTCATGCCCAAGATAAACTAAGCTGGAGTCATGGGGCTGCTGGAAGCAGCACACCCCAGTATGTGTTTTTCCTGAGGACAGCACCTCTGCCTTCAGTTCAGATGGTGCTGCGGAGAGCAAACAGAAGGCCTCAAAGAGTGACTCTGAAGCAGGGCTGTGGGTGGGTGGTGGGGGTGGGGTGGGGGTGCGGGAGTGGGAAGGGGGAAGTCAAGCAAAAGCCCAGGGTAGGGATCTGGGATTGGCTTACAGGACCCATGTGTGTACTCAGGCATGGATTTTCCCAGGAGAGCTGATAAAGCTATCAAGGTGTGTCACAGTGAGGTGGCCATTTCAGTGTGCTTCATGTATCGGGTATGAGAAAAGGACCAGGCAGGTGGCCTCGAAGAAGACAGGGCTGAGGGGCGCCAGATGCTTCAGGGCACAGAGATGGTCTAGGATGGGTTGGGCAGCTATGCATGCAGCAGATGGCTGGGAGGGAAGGTTGGGAAAACCTCTGTCACCTCTGCTTCAGCAGGGGCTCTGGGCATACCAGGGGTGCCCTACCCAAGGAGGGAATCATGACCGGTGGTTGGAGCTGTGTGTCCCAGGCTCTTGCCCCTTTCTGACTACAGATGGGGTATTCGGAAGAGATGCAGAGCTGGCAGGGGCGGGCTGTGTATGTGTGTGGGTGCACATCCCCTCTCCAAGACAGGACATGCTTGACTCTCTGGGCTACCACCAAGGGTGCGGCAGGTCCTTTGCAGGTAACCATTTTAAATTAAGGCTTGCAGAAGGCAGAGGAACCCTTCCTAGCAGGAAGAGTGGGGGTGAGGGTGGGTAGGGAGAAGAAATGAGGACTCTGGCCAGAGTACCTATTCTACACTGGGATCCAAAAGGAAGTGAAACAGTGAGAGTAGTAAAAAATGAGGTTTCTTCCAGGGCGGCCTCCTGGCTTTCCTCCTCCTAGCCTTGTTTGTAGGTCCTCAGTTTATCTGGTCTCTTCTCAGATTCAGTTGCTGTTCTGCAATTTCAATTTTGTCGAAGACTGGAGGGACCCTGGCCCATAAAGCTGGCAATGGTGTTGACCAGGACACCCATAGCTCCTAGAAGCTGAGTCAGCCTCATTCATTCCAGGGGAAGGATTGCCAGGACACCAGTATCTTCCCATGGGCCCAGTGTCTGGCCTCATGAATCCTCCAAAATGCATCCTTCCTGAGCTCTGCCAGTGCCCCTGCCCATTGGCTCCTCAGATCCCTCACTGTGGCCACCCTAAAGCAGCCCGGCTTGCATGCTGAGCCGTCACCAGTCCTGGTACTACCTGTGGTGGCAATGCCTGCCCCGTCCTGTCACCTGTGACAGCCCCTTTTCTCTGATCTCCCAACAAGGTCTCAGATGTCTCCTGGCTTCAAGCCTGCTAGCTTCTCCAGGATTCCCAGTCCTGGCCTCCTGCCTAGGAGAGATATCAGCTGTAGGCCACCTGTAGGAGTGCCCCCTGCTCCGCTCAGGACCACAGGCTTCCCAGGATCTTCTGGGGCAGCCCCATGTCCCAGTTACCACTGTTGTATAACAAGCTACCTCAAACTTAGTGGCATAAAACAAGTATATTTTTCAATGCTCATGGATTTTGTGGACCAGCAACCTGGATAGAAGCCAATGGAAATGGTTTATTCCTATCTCTGATGTCTGGGAAGCCTCAAAGTCTAGGGGACTAAATGGCTGTGAATTCGAATCATCTGATAGTTCATTCACTCATGCTGAACATCTGCTGCTGGCTATTGCCTGAGATCTCAGCCAGGGCTGTTATCAGGAACACCCAGAGACAGTGTCTCTGTGTAGCTGCTTGGGCTTCCTCACAGCATGGTGGCTGGCTTCCAAGCATGAGTGTCCTAAGAGAACAAAGCAGAATTTTCTGACCTTGTCTCAGAAGTCACATAGAGATAGGGATGTTTCCACCATCATCTGTTGGTCAACACAATCACAGGATTAAGGGGAGGGGACAGAGATGCCACAATTTGATAGAGCAGTGTTAAGGCCATATTATAAGAAAAGCATGCGATTGATCCAAGATGGCCTTTTAGGAACAGCTCAGGATGGCAGCTCCTAGTGAAAGTGCAGAGGGTGAGTGGACGCCACACTTTTATTGCCCACAGACTAGGAAATTCCCAGGAGGAGGAGCCCCACAGGTCACCAGCGTGGCTGTTTTGGCTGGCACGGCTGTTTCTGCCAGCGCGGCTGTGTCGGCCGGCCCAGTTGCTTTGCCCTGCACGGCAGCTTTGTCAGCGCCCCGGTGCAGCGGTTCTCCATACAAAATACACTGGTCTGGGTGCCCTTTTGGCTGGCGATTGCAGCCATGGGAAGTCGCCCATTCATGTTTAAAAAGGAGACTGAACAGGGAACCAGGACAGTAGATTCCAGGGCAAAAAAAGCACCACGAATTTCAGTGCCACTGTTTAAGCCAGCACAGTGAGTTGCCACA
>NW_016107550.1:1287610-1289009 GCF_001604975.1 Cebus imitator
CACCCAATACAGGAGCACCCAGATACATAAGGCAAGTTCTTAATGACTTACAAAGAGACTTAGACTCCCACACAATAATAGTGGGAGACTTTAACACCCCATTGTCAACATTAGACAGATCGACCAGACAGAAAATTAACAAGGATATCCAGGACTTGAACTCAGACCTGGACCAAGCAAACCTAATAGATATTTACAGAACTCTCCACCCCAAACCCACAAATATACATTCTTCTCAGCACCACATCACACCTACTCTAAAATTGACCACATAATTGGGAGTAAATCACTCCTCAGCAACTGCAAAAGAACGGAAATCATAACAATCTCTCAGACCACAGTGCAATCAAGTTAGAACTCAGAATTCAAAAACTAACCCAGAACCGCACAGCTTCATGGAAACTGAACAACTTGCTCTTGAATGTTGACTGGATAAACCATGAAATGATGGCAGAAATAAAGATGTTCTTTGAAACCAACGAGAATGAAGACACACATACCAGAATCTCTGGGACACATTTAAAGTAGTCTCTAGAGGAAAATATATAGCAATAAGTGCCCACATGAGAAGTAAGGAGAGATCAAAAATTGACACCCTATTGTCAAAATTGAAAGAGCTAGAGGAGCAAGATCAAAAAAACTCAAAACCTAGCAGAAGACAAGAAATAGCTAAGATCAGAGCAGAAATGAAGGAGATAGGGTCACAAAAAACCCTTCAAAAAATCAATAAATTCAGGAGCTGGTTTTCTGAAAAGATCAACAAAATAGACCACTAGCCAGATTAATAAAAAAGAAAAGAGAGAATAACCAAATTGATGCAATAAAAAACAATAAAGGGGATATCACCACAGATTCCACAGAAATTCAAACCATCATCAGAGATTATTACAAACAGCTCTATACTCATAAACTAGTAAACCTGGAAGAAATGGATAAATTCCTGGACACTTGCCTCCTCCCAAGCCTAAACCAGGAAGAAGCCGAAACGCTGAACAGACCCATAACAAGGTCTGAAGTTGAGGCAGCAGTTAAGAGCTTACCACCCAAAAAAAGCCCAGGTCCAGACGGGTTCACAGCCAAATTCTACCAGACATACAAAGAGGAGCTGGTACCATTCCTTCTGAAACTATTCCAAACGATACAAAAAGAGGGAATTCTTCCCAAATCATTTTATGACACCAACATCATCCTGATTCCAAAACCCGGCAGAGATACAACAAGAAAAGAAAACTTCAGGCCAATATCCATGATGAACATAGATGCAAAAATCTTCAATAAAATACTGGCAAGCCGACTGCAACAGCACATCAAAAAGCTTATCCACCATGATCAAGTAGGCTTCATCCCGGGGATGCAAGGCTGGTTCAACATACGCAAGTCTATAAACGTAATTCACCAC
>NW_016107550.1:1290729-1336650 GCF_001604975.1 Cebus imitator
AAATTAGTACATTATAGAAAACAATAGGGAGATTCCTCAAAATATTATAAATATAACTACCATATGATACAACAATCTCATTACTGGGTATATGTCCAAAGGATTATAAATCGTTCTACTATAAGGACACGTGCACACAAATGTTCATTGCAGCACTGTTTACAATAGCAAAGACCTGGAACCAACCCAAACGCCCACTGATGATAGACTGGACAGGGAAAATGTGGCACATATACACCATGGAATATTATGCAGCCATCAAAAACGATGAGTTTGTGTCCTTTGTAGGGACATGGATGAGCCTGGAAACCATCATTCTCAGCAAACTGACAGAAGAGCATAAGATCAAACACCGCTTGTTCTCACTCATAGGCGGGTGTTGCCCGGTTTCAAATAAGGTCATCAAGATAAAATCCAAAAAAAAAAAAAAAAAAAAAAAAAAAAAAAAAAAAAAAAAAAAAGAAAAGCAGGCTGTAGCCACATGTGTTGATGTATTCTGCTTTGTTGAGACATAATTCACATAGAATAAAATTCACCAATTTTAATTGCAGTTATTTGAAAACTGCATCTTAAAATATAGAAACAGTCTACCGCAACAGAGGTCTTCAGACCATGTACTCTGGCTCTCTTTGCAGAGTTTTTAGAAAGGTCTGGGACCAGCTATTGAGGTTGGCCCGGCCAGGTGTCCACAGACAATCTTTGTGGTGAATCAAAGCTCTCTGGTGACCACCCTTGTTCAGCACTCAATAAACCAATTTCCAGGCATGAATCTGTGGTCTGTGAAGTTCTTGCAGAAGGCGGGATGACAGGAGTATATGGTGGTGGAGGGGAGTGTGTGCCACGGCCAGGAGATTTGGCAGACAAGCTCTGTGCTGTGTGTTAATGTGGGCATTAGATGTTCACGAATAGGCCAGGAGGCTGGGGTACAATTGAGTGTGTTGGTCCTCAGGGTGGTGCAGATCCTGGGTGAACAATGTGCCTGGTACCTATCCCCAGCACTGGGAGGTTCCTAGAGAAAATTCCCGAAAGTGAGATCCAGGGAAACAAGATTGGATATCTTGCTAACAAGTAGGTGGGAACTAAAACCACACAAATGTTGGATGAAATTATGAATGTGACCCATTTGCACTCACCTGGGGATAACAAAGCCTGATGCAGTGAATGCACAAGCAATGACTTCCAGAGTGGCAGGTGCCTGGCTGGTGAGAATTGTTGTGAACAGTTATTGGGAGCTAAGGAACCAGGTGCAGTTGGGAGCCCTAAGGTCACATGGAGCAACAGGTAAGTGCCTGGACTCCAGAGCTTGCCTGCTCAGTGTAATTCTGGCTCTGCCATTCATTCACTGTGTGACCTTGGGTATGGTGCTTCAGTCTCCTCATCTGTAAAGTGAGGTTGACATTAGCACTTGTAGGTCATGGGGAGGATTAAATGAGTTAAAGGCATGTGAGGTACTTAGTATAGTGCCTGGCATGGGGTGAGCCTATGTACGTTTTTTGCTCTCTGATTGTAAGAATTGGCTATTCTGATTCTCACATCAACTCTCTGAGGCAGGTACTATCATCATGCCCATTTCATGGATGAGGACACTGAGGTACAGGGGCATTTTGCTAGTCTGACATCATTGGAGGGTGGGGCACAGAAGGCTGCCAGAGAAGAAGCCTCAAGGCAGCCTCAAGGGAGGTAGAGAAAGAGGAGAGACTGTCCTTCCTGTAAAGGGAGCAACCTTTGAAAAAGGCTCAGTGGTGAGCTGGAAGTTGGCATGCATGAAGGGATCCCCGAGGAGCATGGCCGAGGTCTGGAAATTGAGAGCAGGTGGGGGTGAGACTGAGGTGAGAAGGTTGGCAGAGCTTTGGTAAGGCCA
Source organism: Cebus imitator (assembly GCF_001604975.1). Taxonomy (NCBI): domain Eukaryota; kingdom Metazoa; phylum Chordata; class Mammalia; order Primates; family Cebidae; genus Cebus; species Cebus imitator. The sequence goes on from NW_016107550.1 coordinate 1,292,591, forward strand.
TGTGCTCATCCACAGATGAACACTTACTGGGTTCCTACGTGCCAGAACCTGTCCCTGGTCTGAGATGCAAGAATGAGTAATGTCTGTCTCTTCCCTGAGAGGTTCTGTCAGTTAGGGGGCATTTGGCTGGAACTCTCGGAAAACTTGAACATAAGTGACTTAATGAAGTGAAAGGATTTTCTTCACATAACATAGTCTGGAGCCAGGCAGTAGGGTGGACACAGCAGCTCAAAAGCCACCGGGGCTTCCCCCGTCTTGTCTTCCTGTCTTTCTGCTATATCATCTTTAATTCATGGCTTTAGTCCTCATGATTGCAACATGGCTGCTGCACTCTGGACATGATGTTTATGTCCCAGGCAGGAGAAAGGGGAGGAGCAAAGGACAAAAACAAAAGGAAGACAGATTTTCTGGATGTATCTCTTCTAAGAAAACTATGCAGAGTATTTTGAGTGGTTGGCTTAATTGAAAGATAATCCAGGAAAGTGAATAGTTTTAACAGGACCCAATTTTGTCCACTGCCCTGGACAAAACTGATGTGCTCTGAAGTTCTAAAGAAGGGGAGAAAAGGCGTTCAGGAGGCAACTGAAGACATCTGTCAGGCGAGTGTAGTTCAAGGGAGAGAGAGACACAGATGATTCCAATAAACGGTGCTAGGTGCCATGGTAGAGGCATGCCCAGGACACTGGGGGAACCCAGTAAGAGCATCCAAACCACAGAGGAGTCCTCAGAGGAGGTGATATCCAAATTAAATCTTAAGGACAGTAGAGCTAGCAGAGAGAGAAGAGCAGAAAGTGGAGGAAACAGCATTTCCATGGCAAGATCCGGTATCGGAAGATTAAGTTATTGTTCCCAGTTCCTCATTGGCCTTGGTTTGGAATTGGCTAGAGACTTACTTTGGCCAAAGGCATGTTAAAGACATGGCACAGACACAATGGTGCTGGCCCTCTGGCCCGCTTAGGATCTGCCATGAGAAGAGCATGTCGTGGGTAACTCCTGTAGAAGAGGGTGGGCTTGGGACATGTGTCTCTGGAAGTTCTTCCAGCCCTGAGACCCTGCTACACTGTGAAAGCATTAAATGCATACGTATGTTACTGAGATTTCACTGGAAATCAGTAAAAATAGGGCACTTTTGCCTAATGTATAGAACTTTGCCAAATTTTTAACATGTTATTACAATTTGCTATGGTTGCATCTGGAAGCTCCATGAATTTGTTCATTGCTCTATCTCTCATTTCTAGAACAGAGCCTTGATACTTAGTAGGTTGTCAATAAATATTCATTGAATGAATGAATGAATAACTCTTATAGTCTAAGGAAAAAGTAGGTAAACAAGACAGAAACATGGCATGGTAAGTGTGGTAGGGTGGGGGGACCCAAAGTGTTGCAGGAATAATAAGCTTTACCCGTAATACACACACGAGAGACGCAGGAGATGCCAATTTTGTTGGATGTGTGCAACTTACAAATATTTTGGCACAGACATAAGATTTCCAAGAGGATGTTCACAAATTAGGGTGTTTTAAAATTTATGCATTTTAATTAAATTCATTCTATTATGTGAAATTGTTGTGGAAGCCACTATCTCTTCCCGGTACACTAATTAGCAATCAAGATGCCGACATGTTTTGCAGATTTAGCAAAGGCTGACAAAGATGATCTTGGATTCCCTGGAAAACAAAATTAATAAGGGTGTGAGAGTCTTTCTAATAATCTCCACTGCTTAATGAGGTCTGGAAACTTGCTGAACAACTGGGCAAGCTTTCAAGCCTGAATTCTCTTTTAATTGAAAAAAATAACCAGTGGGTCATTTCCTGAACTTCTCCCCTGCTAGAGACATGTATAAAACAGTGGAAAATCCAGCAGATTCAGGGCATAAATTGGGTCCAGGGGCCACATTTTTCTCCCACGCCTCCCACCCCTCTGTGGATATAAATATATAATTGAACATATATAAAAATCATTTGAAAATAAGTTGACTTATTATGACACTTCACCCCTAAATTATAATCCCCTAGCACTTACCTCCTAAGAACGTTGTCTTATTGTGATACAATAAAAATAAATGTATTTGGTCTCTGTCCCTGGTTTCTGGCACAGAACCCCCAAAACCTTTGGAATTTTCTGATCAATAAGGTGTTCTAGGAGTGTATTTGACCCTGGTTCTTGACACAGAACTCCTAAATCCCATGGAATTTCCTGGATGATAGGGTCATCCTTTGTTCTAACGAGATGACTCTTCTTGGGCTCCTGGATAGCTTCAGGATGGAGTCTGGTTACCAAAAAGACCAAGCCAGGACTAGAGGCTTGGAACTTTCAGTTTATCCACCCCGACTCCGCATCCCCTGGGTAGGAAAAAAGAGTTGGAGATTGAGTTTATGATCAATCATGCCAAAGTGATGAAACTTCCATAAAAATTGGAGAGCTTCTGGGTTGGTGAACACGTCCCTGTGCCAGGAGGGTGGTGAACCCCAACTCCATGAGGACAGAAGCTCCTGCACTTAGGACTCTTTCAACCCTTGTCCTGTGTACGCTTCTTCTGGCTGTTCATCTATGTCCTTTACCATAGCCTTTATAACAAACCAGTACCAGAAACCAGGAAACCAGTAGGTGTTTCCCTGAGTTCTGCAAGCCATTAGAACCAATTATGGAACCTAAGGAGAGGGTTGCAGGAGCCTCTACATGGGGTCATTGTAGCCACGTCAGACGGAAGGGTGGGTAACCTGGGGACCTGCTGTTTGTAACTGATGTCTGCAGTGGGGGTAGTCTTGTGGGACCCAGCCCTTCATCTGAGGGGGGCAGTCTGCACCAACTCTAGATAGTTAGTGTCCTAACTGCATAGCAGAACACACAGTTGGTGTCTGGAGATTTGGTGAGCTGCTTGGTATGGAAAATCTGCACATTTGGTGTCAGAAGTGAAGCATATGTGAGAGTGCAGAAAGAAAAAGTTTTTTCCTTTTTTTACGTCTATAACCACAATGCTATTATTACACTTGAAAAAAATAGCAATCATTTGACTTAGTGTATTAATGTATTAGTCTGTTTTCACACTGCTGATAAAGATATACCTGAGTCTGGGCAATTTACAAAAGAAAGAGGTTTAATGGACTTACAGTTCCACCTGGCTGGGGAGGCCTCACATGGAGGCAGACAAGAGAAGCGGGCTTGTGCAGGGAAATGCCCCTTTATAAAACCATCAGATTTTGTGAGACTAATTCGATACCACGAGAACAGTATGAAGGGAACCACCCCTATGATTCAATTATCTCCCACTGGGTCCTTCCCATAGGAGGAGGGAATTATGGGAGCTATAATTCAAGACGAGATTTGGGTGGGGATATAGCCAAACCATATCATTTAATTTATGTTCAAATTTCCTCATGTGTCCTAAGAATGTGTTTCATGTCTATTTCTTAAAAGTCAGGATCCAACGCATGTACACACATTGCAGTTGCTTGTTATATCTCTAAATGTTTTTACATTTAGAATGGCTACTGTACCTTTTCTTTTTCTTTTCCACAACCCCAACTTTTTGAAGAATGCAGGCCAATTGTCTTTTACAATGCCCCAGGTTCGTGATTTGTCTTCTTGTGTCCTTGTGGCAATTTTGCATGTTTTTCTATCCCCCTTTTTTCCCCTGAACCAGGAGTTAGGTACAGAGACTTGTTTAGATTTCCCTGGTGAAACACTTCCTAAGTGAGGGTGGAGACTTTGCACTGCACGGCCTCAAGCTGTTCCACAGTGGGTAGTTTGATCCCTTGGTTAAGGTGTTGACAGTGACTTTTCCTTTTGCGATTAGTCAGGTATCTGTGGGTGATACATTGGCTTCGTGTGAATAACCTGTTTCCCAATAGTTTTTCAACCAATGATCATTCTGGCCTGAATCAATTATCCTACTCGGGCTGCAAAATGAAGTTCTTCCATTCCTCCTGTATTCTGCAGCAGGAGATATTTCATAAAGAAGAACTTCCCTCCCCATGCCGAATTCCCGCTCACTTGGGCACGTTCTCTCAACTCGCCGAGACTCCTATGCTTTGGGGAATTTAATCTCAGCTCTCAGAACTGTCGTAGACTCAGTGAGGCAAGGTACAGTAAAGTTCTGTATTTGCTTATACAAACTCAGGAGACTTGCCGCAAATGCAAGCTGGCTGGGCTGGCTGCTGCTGAGTGAGGAGCACAGGAAAGCCAGCACTTAGTGAACATTGCTTGAATGAATGAGTGAATACCTAAAACACAGATATCCAAGAGGGACAGCATATATTTTTTAGAAGGGCAAAATTGCCTTACATCCAGAAAAATTTTTTACCCTTTTTAAATTAAAAAAAAATTGAACTTTATATATTTGCCCTTATTCCCTTAGGTTTTGCTGGGCTCAGCGGCCATACCTGTGGTTAAGACACCAGAACTCACCTTTTGCTTCTTCAGAGATCACGATCCATGAAATTTCCAAAATGGATAGAATGATGGTTCTGAAGTGGGGTGATTTTGCACCTCAGGGGACACTTGGTAATGTCTGGAGACATATTTGGTTGTCACAAGTGTGGGGCATGGGTGCTCCTGGTATCTACGGGGTCGAGGTCAGGGATGCTGCTCAGCATCCTGCAATGCACAGGACAGCCCCTACAACAAAAACACCTGCCCCCAAATGTCAGCTGTGCTCAGGTTGGGTCCTGGAGTAGAACAAGAGACATTCTTCTTTAAAGGGAACACATTCAAAGGGTTGTACAGGAAAAGATGGAGAGGGCTCTCCTTCCCTCTGCTTCCCTAATCAAAAGGGGAGCCATCGGGCATCACACATTGCAATTTTCAGACCTCAGCTATCCCTTCTCTTAGCTCCTGGAAAAGTTGTGAGCCAGGAATCTCCTTTCGTCCTCAAAGTTGGATGTTGCCAGGGAATTGCAAACCTTGATTCTAAAACTCTGGGTCTCCTGGGATTCTTTTTACCCTCCTAATGTCTGTCATTCCCTTCTTCACTCAGGCTCACAATGGCACACGTGGCTGTCTCTTCTACCCTGTAGGTCCATTGAATTATTCAGCACAGAGGTGTTTGAATCTGAGCCTCTGCTACCATGTCCATCACCTGGAGCCTGGGCTCATGCTTATCTGTTAGTTGTCTTCATTCCTTGTCTTTCATACGTTGGATATTATATAGCATAGGGATAGGTTGGCTACCCACTCTTATCTTGTTCACAGAACATCCCTTAAGCCTTAAAATCTGCTTCTGCCATTTGAGGCTAGCTGGTTTTTTTTTTTTTCTTCCTTTTAGTGGATGATTTTATCAATTGTAAAGCAGTGGTTACCACTAGCATCTGGGAAGATTCTTTCCGATAAAGACCTTTTTCTCTTTGAAAACAGAATTAACAACTTTAAGAACTGTCGGGCAGGCCAAATCTATAATGTTTAATAACTTTGAACTTCAGATGCTTTTTTTTTAAAAAAAATAATTGTCTTATGAACTTAGATAATTGGACCCTCATGAACATGGGTGAAAGCTGAAATAATGGGCCATATTCTTCATCTGGTGGGCACTCTCTTACACCTCCTCTCTTTAGAAAGAAATCTTCAAGAATTTGTTCTTTTTCTTGGACTAAAATTGAGAGATTTATTCCATGCTTTTTCCTAACTAACCAGTGCATTCAGAAGTAACTTTTTTTAATGTTGTAAAAATGGTTGACCATTGTCTTCATCTGTTTTTTGTTGCTATAACAGAATACCACAAACTGGGTAAATTATAAGGGGAAAAATATTTCTCAGAGTTCTGGAGGCTGAGAAGACCGAGATTAGGGTGCCAGCATCTTATGAAAGCCATCTTGCTGCATCAACCCATGGTGGAAGGTGGAAGGGTGAAAGCATGCATGCCAGAGAGAAAAAGAGAAGAGGGGACCAAAGTCAAGCTTTTATAAGGAACCCACTCCCACAATAACTAACTCAATCCTGAGATAACAGCATTAATCCATTTATGAGGGAAAAGCCACCATGACCTAATCATCTCTAAAAGGTCTCAACTCTCAACAGTGTCATATTGGGGATTAAGTTTCCAACATGTGAACTTTGGGAGACACATTTAAACCATACAATTATCCACTGACATTTTGGAAAAGATTAAAAAATAAAATAAAAGGACAATTTACCAATAGGTCTTTTTGCCAAAAGAAGTCACTAATAATACTTTATTTTACTTCTGCCTAACTTTTTCTCTATGTATAGTATTTTTGGATATGACTGCATGAACTATATTTTTTAAATTTTGTATTTTTTTAAACGTTAGATCATAGAAATTTTTCAAAGTAATAACAAGCCCTTTGTAAAATAATTTTGCATTGTTCTTATTTTTGAAACCTATTTTTAAATTTATACACTACTGGTGATAAGCTATCTTGGTTTTTCTTCATCTGAATATATCTTTATTTCATTTTGCTTTCATTCCTGAAGGATATTTTTGCCAGATACAGGAATCATGTCTTTGAGAACTTTAAAAATAATTTTCAATAATCTTTTGGTCTCCATGTCTTTAATAAGAAATGACACTGAGGCCCTGTTATTTTTAATCTTTTATTTCTTTATCACTGGGTAATGTCTATTGATCTATGCCATAGTTTGGATATAGTTTGTTTGACCCCACTAAATCTCATGTTGAAATTTAATCCCTACTGTTGGAAAAAAGGTATGGTGTGAGGTGTTTGGGTCATGATGGTGGATCCCTCATGAAAGGTTTGGTGCTGTCCTTGTGGCAATGAGTGAGTTCTCACTCTGCTAGTTCCCGTGAGGCCTGATTGGAACCTCCTCCTCTCTCTCATGCTTCTTTCACATCCTGAAATGTGATCTCCCCATCCTGCCTCCCTTTCACCTGCTGTTATGAGTGGGTTTCCTGAGGCCCTCACCAGAAGCAGAGGCCACTGCCATCCTTGTATAGTCTATGGAACTGTGAGCCAAATAAACCTCTTTTCTTTGTAATTTACTCAGTCCCAGGTATTTCCTTCATTGCAATGCAAATGGACTAAGACAACCTGTCTTCAAATTAACCGACTCTCTTTTGCCATTTCCATTCTGTTATTGTGCTCCTCTAGGTGTCTTTTTAAAAATTCTATTAGTATGTTTCAGTTATTAAAACTTTCCACTTGGTTCCTTCCTATTGGCTCTATTTCTTTACTGAGAGCTTGTAACTTTCTATTTGTTTCAAGAGTGTTCATCCTTACTTTATGGAGTATGGTTGTCATACCTGCTTTAAAGTCTTTGTCTGATAATGCCAACATCTGGGTTATCTTGTGGTTGTTGGGATGTATCTTGTTCTTAGTATGTTGAGTAAATTTAGATTGTATCCTGGATATTTTTGAATATTATGAGATCAGGCTATGGGCACTGTTAAAATTCTCTGTTAAATGTTGATTATTTCATTTCAGCAGGTAATCAAGTTGGTTAGGATTGGACCACAGATCCCCGTGCATCTTTTCTGGGCTGCAGTTTCAATGTCAGTTTAAATTTCAAAGCCTCTGTGAGGCTATTTGAATATGTCCTGTGTGGGCACCACCCAGGGTCCAGTCTGGGTCCTGAGCAGTGGATATACAGCAGTTATATTCTCAAAGCTTTGTCTGTGCTACTTTATGCTAGTGCCATACATGTGCAGCTCAGAGAGGAGCTGGGGGCTTCAAACACAGATTTAGGGGCTCTCTTTCTTCAGCTGCCTCCTCTTCCAAATCTATTCCACACTCTCCAGCTCCCAGTGGCCCCCTTTCTTGGTGCTCTAGCTGGAGTTTTTAAGTTCCCTGTGTTTTCATGCACTCATTCATCCTAAAATGACTGGGTCCACTTTAGGACAAAATAGCTAGGAAAAAAAGAAAGAGGAGGTAACAGATATCCTTCTTGCCTCTCTTTTGACCACAGGGACCCCTTTTCCAGCTTCCTCTAGTCAGAGGAAAGAATTTTCTCAGAACTTTACATGCCTGTATGGCTTCCATGACCACTGCTGCTGAAGCAGATCACAGCGTCATGATTGGGGCTTGCCTCAGGACAGGGTTGGGAGAGTGAAAAAGGAGGGAAAAAGAAAACAAAATGCAGAGTTATCCCCACGCCGTGCACTGCAAAAGCTGCCCTTCTGATTTTCTGGCCAGAAAGAGAGGATTTTTATTGGAGCTTATTCTGTGTACATCACATCTGCCACACAGTTGAAAATTTAGCTCTCCTAGTGTCTAAGCCAGGAAATAAGAGATGGGGACACTCCAGGACACACTGTCGCCTCTGTATTTCTTCAAGTTTTTATTTCCTTCCCCATTCTGTTGTTTATTTTTCACAGTACTCTGATAATTATTTTATATAGTCTGTCCTGAGTTTTCAGTTGTAACCAGTAGGAGAGATAGAGAGTAAGGTATGCCTCCTAGCCAGAATCAAAACCTGTCGAGTTATTTTTCATGACTGCATAATATTTCAGCAAGCACAAGTGTCATAATTCCTTGAAATTTCCTTCTATTTGATTTTAGGTCATTTCTATTTGTTTTCATTGTTATAAATAAGCAGTGAATATTTGTTTCTGTATTAATAATTATTGTCTTACACTAGATATTCAGGTGGCATGGCTGAGGAAATAATAAATACCAACATGTTTAGATCCCTGGGCTTCTTTCCGACTGGAATGCTCTGCCCGTATTTTCTTGTGAATGGGTCCCTCTTGTCATTCATCTCCCCAGGAGGCATGGACTCCCTCACATCTGCCCTGTAGTCTTGAATACATCACCTTGTTTTAGTTTCTTTACATCTTCCTATTATAACACCATCCCTGCCAACACAGAGATCTGTCTCCTGTACCACTGTATCCCCAGCAGCTAGGATAAGGTCTGGCACATAGTAGCTGTTCAATAAAGATTTGTTGAACAAGTTACAAAACAGTGTTGAAGCATGTGAGTTTTCAGTCAGGTGGTCCAGGCTGGAGTCCTTTCTCAGTCCTGAAAAGCTGGCTGAGAGGTATAAAGGAGAGCGTATGAAAGCTCAGTGCCTAGAATATGGCAGGTGTTCAGTGAATATCAGTGCTGAATGCTATGAATCATCAAATTGCTACTTCTGTGAAATGGGGCTAGTAACACTTCTCTCCTCTTTAACATACAAAAAGAGAATGTTTGTCAGACCACATGTGGTTGTTAGGTAGAAAGGCGCCATTAAAATCCGAGGCTTCATATCTATTATTATGCTTATGAAATAGCAAGAAAACATCAGATGAATTGTGAAGCCCAATATAATCCTGTATCACGAGCAGCCCTTGGAAGGAAGGTTCTGTCCGCAGGCTCTCTCCAACCTACTGACGTCTTTGTAATGTTTCATTTTGAAAGAAAGTGTTGAAAAAAGTCCAGGCTGAGTGTGAGAAATGACTATGTAATTTAATTATTTTTAATGACATTAAAAATGTTAGTCATTGTAACTTTCATTCCTGGGCCTGAGCACATCAAAGCGGATCCTGAATTAGAAATGGAATAAAGGATCTTTTCTACGGGCTTCTCTAGAGAGATGTTAAGGGAGATTCGGGAACATTATGAATATTTTGGCATCTGCTGATTGGATAGATCTATTTTCATCTCCTACTCTCTCCCTCTTTGCCTTAAGCTGAATATCTATGCCTCCACCCAATCTCACTCAATTTCAAAAACACCAAGCCCAGCTTTCCCTCCCCTCCCTTCCTGTCCTGGCTTCCCCTCTGCCCCCTATCTCCCCATCTGTCATTCTCCCTCCCTACTCACCCCATCGAGCAAGCAACTGCAATTAAGATGAGGCTCAGAGCTGGGCGTGGTGGCACATGCCTGTAGTCCTAGCTACTCTGGAGATCAAGGCAGGAGGATCCCTTGAGCCCAGGAGTTCAAGCTGCAGTGAACTATGATTGCGCCACTGCACTCCAGCCTGGGCAACAGAACAAGACCAAGTTTCAAAAGAAGAAAAAAAAAAAAAAAAGAATCAAATGGCGGAAGGTAGCTTGAGCTAGGGGAATGAAAGGATTCTTCAGATCACTTAGCCAGACCAAACCAACAAACATTAATTTGATGCCCGCTGTTTGCCAGGTTCTGAGCTGAGGAAGAGAGAGGAAAGCAATGTCCTTGCCCTGGAGGAGACTGAGTTAGGGAGATCAGATGCACGCGTGGAAAGCTGAGCTGTTAGATGGACTTCAGTCACCACTCAAAGGAGCGGGCTTAATGTAGTCAGAGATGACGGGTCAAAGGCAGTGAATGGGAACTCCCATGGGGCTCCATGGAAAGGAGCACAGAGTGAATGGGGGTGGGGTGGGAGTGCTCAGCCAAGTGACTTGATGGCCCTGGTTGTCTCAGTCTTGCAGACCTGGACACAGAAGCCCAGAACAATCCAGAGCCTTATCTAGTGTATCAATGATCAGAGCAGCTTCTCTCTCCCAGGGCTCCAGCCCCTCCCTACTCCGTGGATCCCACCACCTACTCCCAGTTCATCCAGCTGCCTCTGATCACACAAATTATAGCATTTTGGCCCCTAATCCCCTGAGATGCAATGCAAGCTCACCAATGGCCAACACAGTGCCCCTAGGGCTGGGGATGTTTGCTGGCTGAGATGCTCTCTCCTCCTGTGGTAATTCAGGTTTGCACAAGTACTTTTTTTTCTCCAAAAGCATGAAGTACAGCACAGAACTTCAAGCCTGAGAAAGAGCAGCCTTATGCCAAGTGCCCTGGAGTCCACAGACTTTCAAAGCTGGTGACTGGTTTCCCAGAGGGCACAGAGTCATAGCCAGGTGGTAGGTGCTGCTTTCAGGAGCAGAGAATTGCTCAATGGCAGCAGAGGGCTTTGCTGGCCGACTACCGGAGTATTCAGCAGAACTCCAGGGCTGGTGTCCTGAGCAACCAGGGCCAGGGACTGGAAAGTTCATAGAGCACTTTCTCACTTCCCCTCATTGCTTTCTGTCTGCTTAGCTTTCAAAATAATACATGAATGTATACTATGGACTGACTCTGAGGATGTAGTGTGGATCAATCACAGACCTGTACACAAAGAGCCACTGACCAGTGAGGAAAGCTGACATCAGACATCATACAAGACAACAAAAATGACCAGTTGTCTGAAAGGCTCAGCAGGTAGCTGAGATGGAGAATAATACGTGGGGCTTTTTTTTTTTTTTTTTTTTGACAGAGTCTCACTCTGTCTCCTAGGCTGGAGTGCAGTGGTGCAATCTCAGCTCACTGCAACCTCCGCCTCCCGGGTTCAAGTGATTCTCCTGCCTCAGCTTCCCAAAATAGCTGTGTCTACAGGCACCCACCACCATGCCTGGCTAATTTTTATATTTGTAATAGGATGGGGTTTTGCCATATTGGCCAGGCTGGTCTCTAACCCTGGCCTCAAGTGATCCACCCACCTCGACCTCCCCGAGTGCTGGGATTACAGGCATAAGCCACCGTACCTGTCCTGTGTGGGGCTTATTTTGGGAGGAGGTGAGAGGAACTCTCCCTGCCACACAGGGGTGATGTGCAGAGTGAGATGTGTCAGGCAGGAGCAAGTGTGGGAAGGGCAGGGAGAGGACTGTCAGGCAGAGGAACAGCGAGTGCAAGGCCCCAAGGCAGGAAGTACTTGAAAAACTGAAAGGAGCTAGTCGGGAGAGAAGTGAGGAAGGCATCACAGGAGCTGCGGGAGGGGAGGAGACCAGAGCAGGTCCAATCTCAAACCTCTTGTTGAGGAGTCTGCATTTTATTCTTTGGGTGGGAGGAATCAGTGAAAGGGTTTGAAGCAGATCGATTTGTCACTATGAGCTGGCCCCTCTGGCTGCAGCGTAGAGAACAAATAGGGAGGAAGAGGGACCGTGGGGACTAGTTAGGAGGCCGTCAAGCAAATCGAGGTTGGAGACAGTGGTGGCCTGAATAAAGTTAGTGAAATCTTAGGGAATCAGAGAAGAAAACAGATTCATGGTACATTTCGGAAGTTGAATCTACAAGACGTGCTGATGGATGTTATGCTGAGGGCTGAGGATTTAAGGCCCGAGTGCCAGGCTTCTGGCTTAAGTAACCATCCAGGTAGAGGATGGTGTTGTTGGCAGAGAGGAGGAAAACAAATCTGGGGAAGAAAATGAGGAGTTCACTTTTGGAGTGAAGTTTGGGACCTCGTGGCTGCATCTGAGTGGAGATGTCAAGGAGGCTGTCCGAAGCACAGACCTGGAGCACGGGACTTCTCTGCATGAATTTAAAGCCACAGCAATGGATGGAATGGACAGATGTCACTAGAGAGAGAAGGGAGAAAGCTAGAAGCGGAAAGGGGCCCAGACCCCGTGCTAAGGAACAGAAGCATCTTGAGTCTGGTTGAAGAAAGAGGAGGCAGAGAAGGCCTGGTCAGGGCATTCCAGAATCCCAGATGGGAGAGTCTCCCAGAAGGAAGCCACAGTTACAGTGGTCGACGTGGCTTAGAAATTAAGAAGTGGACTCATGGATAGCTTCATGGAGTTCATGGATGACCTTGGCAAGAGCTATTTTGACCTTCAACTCGACCATGCTCACTTCCTCTGCTTCTCAGGCACGGGGCAGGCTGAAGCGCCTCTGAAATTGCATGCTCCATGACACAGAGGTCAAGTCACCAAATGACACTGACTTCCTCTCAGGTTGGATTCCAAACCCCCAAGGGAGGGAACACAGTTGGCTCGGCTTGACTCCGGTGCCCACTCTGGCCCGTTAGGCATGGTTCAAGGTCTGGGAATTATGCATTGTATGGGCTGTGGGCAGCTTCCTGCTTCCAGAGCCTGGGAGGGGGGTGCCTCCTGAGCAGGGACGATGCTTGGAAGTGTGCCCACAGCATCCGGTTAAACAGTCAGTCCATAGCATCTTCCGGAGCTTTATCTCTGTGGACCCGGAGCTGCTGGTCACCATGGAAACAGAAGCTTTTGTTCACCACTTCCTCTTCTCTTTTTCTCGCTCCCCACCCCTCATCTTTCCTTCCTCTCCTCACACCCACTTGCCCTCCTCTCTACTTTTTTTCCCCTCTATTTTTATTCCTAATTTTCTATCTCACTTGCCCTGGTTTCCTCATCTATTTATTTAAACTTTATTATGTAGCTTCCTTAGCCATCTTTATTCCCTTTGTGGGAACAAGGTGTGGAATACATGCATATATTCATTCAGATGTATGCACGTACCCACCTATGTGAATAAACACATTTATAATGCAATAATTCCAGTGCTCTTTTGCCAAGCCAATGCCCCCCCAAACACTCATTAGGAAAATAATACAGTGGGGGGACATGTATGTGTTCTAGGCTCATTATTCAGCAAACACTACTTGGAGAATACATATTCTCTTTTGAGTTTACCCTGAGACTCTGCACTTGGACGAGGCTATACTTTGGCATATCTGTGTATAACTTCAAACAGCCAGGGTTTGACTGCTCCTATCTTAATAAACAGAGCTATCAGTCATGTTTAGCTCAAAATACCCGCAGCGCATCTTTTATTTTATGTATACACACGCACCCAATCCAGAATCTTCCAAGAATGCCTCTGCCAAACTCCACACTCATTAGTCAAATCAAGGCAGAGAGCCCAGCAGCCTCCTTGAGCAAGAGCACTGCAGATTTAGAGCCCTTCATTTCTGCAGATTAGAGCCCAGGGATCCATTTCCATCACTAAACACTCTTTCGGCGGATAACTTCCCGTGTGGATGAGCTTTGGAGGAGTCTGGGGTATGACGACGGATACAGGTAAACCCACGAGGTCTGGCAGCTCCTTCATGACTCTGTATACCTGTATACCTAGCTGACAAATGAAAACAACAACAACGTAGTTGAATCTGTTGTGTGGCTTCAGAGACAAAAATAACTAGATGGTTGACTGGGCTGAGGTTGTTTGAGAAAATAAATTACTAGGTCGTGGGAATCACAAGGACAGAAGTGAACGGTTGATGAGGGCCCAGGATGAAAAAGCTAAGTGCCTTTCAGAGGCTTCCTCCAGCTGGAATGGACAGGGCTGGGTGTGTTTCAGTTCACACACTCATGCTCCTGAGCCCTGGTGGCGCCTCCTAAATTAGCAGGCTCTGGAGTGAATACCCAAGATGGCATCACAGATGAAAACAAGCCCTGGCCACCAGCCCCTCCCCTTCTTTTCCACACCAGTGCAATGTCTGGGAGGGGACCAGTCTGCAGATGCAGGGGTGGCCCAGACTGTGGAGCTGAGTCCCAGGGGACAGTCTCCGCTGCCTCTCTCATGTGACCTGGGAAGAGAAACGTCAGTGCAGCAGGCCTCACTTCTCCCACCTGTTCAATGTGTTGCAGGGGGTGGCTAGTTAGGCGTGAGCAGGGCAGGAATGCCCCCACCATCTGGACACACACACACACTAGGAGTGTTGAGTGACCCTCAGGTGATGGTCAGGCGGTTGTCAACTGTTTTTCTAAAATAATAATTGGTCACAGCCGCTGCCAGGAAAAGGCAGGCTCCTAAGAGAAAACATCTGAAACTGATCAGCAGCTTCCTAATAAGATCTCAGGAGTGGGGAGAGGTAATGCAAGATCCTGGAAGTATGCCAATGCAGAAAACCCCATTCAAGAGGTCTAGCTGTGCACTTGGTTTCTCAAGTTGCCCACTTGGTCCTCTTCCAAGTTGCACTTTCCTCTCTCCTCCTTCCCTCTCCCCCCCTCCCCTCTCCTCCCCTCCCCTCTCCTCCCCTCCCCTCCCCTCCCCTCCCCTCTCCTCCCCTCTCCTCCCTTCCTCTTCTCTCCCTTCCCCTTCCCTCCCTTCCCCTTCTCTCCCGTTCCTTCCCTCACCCCCCTCTCCTCTCTTTTCTGTTCTAAAGCTTTTAAAAATTTCACTCCTGCTCTGAAGCTTGCCTCAGTCTCTCCTTCTGCCTTATTTCCCTCAGTTAAATTCTTTCTTCTGAGGAGGCAAGAATTGAGGTTGCTGCAGATTCCCCACCGGTGACATGTGCAGCACCCCACCCCTGCAGGGTGGCGGGAGTGATTATAGGAGATGGTGCTCACAGTGTGTGTTCAATGGATGGCACCTGTAATCAGAGCCCACGATGCTCTGTGGGTGCCTTGGCATTACAGTGACATGTGAGCACCCAATGTAACTTTCTGGATTTTCATCTCTCTTGCCATGCCTCTGTTTGTACCTTGCTGAATCATCCAAGGTTTCCTAAAGTCTCTCAGCTTCTCTTGTCTCTTAGTTTCTTGGAGGTTTTTCTGTTTATGACTTCTTCGCCTTGCTATTAGGTTGGTTCAAAAGTAACTGTGCGTTTTGCCATTAAAAGTACTGGCAAAACACAATTACTTTTGCACCAGCCTAATAGTATTCAGCCTAGTTTTCCTCTCCATCGCCGTTTCCTCTGAGAAGCTTCATCGATGCCCTGAGGCTGGGATAGGAGCCCCCTTAGTGTTTCCCTGGTCTGAGTGTCCTTAGACTGCACTTCCTGGCAGCTGCCTGGGGACTTGTCCCCTGGACGGTGGGTTCTTGGGAGTAGGAGTCCCTCATACCCGGTGTGGTGGGTGGACTGTAACAGGTGCTCAATAAATGCTTGCTGAATGAATTCCCAAATGAAAGAGTCATGAAACAAGATAGGTCAAGAGAAACATAAGGTCTGTATGGGTTGAATTTTGTCCCCTGCAGAAAGATACACTGAAGTCCTAACTCCCAGTGTCTATGAATGTGGCCTTATATTGAAATAGGGTCTTTGCAGATTTACTCAAGATAAGATGAGGTCATTGGGATGGGCCTCAATCCAGGATGACTGCTGTCCTTATAAGAAGAGGGAAATTTGGACACAGACACAGACACACGAGAGGAGTGCCATGCAGAAACATAGAGACCTAGACAGAGCAGCACGATGGCCCCAGGGAGGCGGAGGCAGAGATGGCAGTGATGCTGCCACAAGCCAAGGAACACCTGGGGCCACCAGACTGAAAGATGCAAGAATGGATCCTCCCTGAGCTGGTGGAGGGAGTGTGGCTCTGAGGATGCCGGGATCACAGAATTCTGACCTTCAGGACCATGAGAGAATTTGTGTTGTCACCAGTTTGTGGTGCATTGTTACCGCAGCCCCAGGAAATGGATACAGTCAATAAGGGGCAGGGACTTAGGTGCAGTTGGGTGAGCATCCGCGTTCATACCTGTGTTTCACACCAGTTGCGCCTAACTCACTTCTGCAAATGTCTAGTAACTGATGATTCAGCACCAACCTGGGGCTTGTATTTGGGTGGGCACGATGAGGAAGCTGCTGAGGTAGCCCTCACTGGCAGGAAGTGAAGAAAGCTGGGATCCAGTGGATCAGGAGAGCTCTGCCTGGGAACTGGTCCAGGGGCTGGTGGTGCAGTTCCCAGAATCCCTGCAGTGGGGGAGCAATGCTAGATTTGATGAATGCTGATAGGACATGAAAGGGCTCTGTCCAGGTGGAGGTCATGATCTTGGCCATTGATTTGACAAAGAATCCTACCTCCAGGGCTGCAAATGCACAGAATTGATTCCCAGACTCCAGAGGGAGAAGGAGTGAAAAAATCCGGCCACGTGTCCAGGCGTTCAGAGCAAGGCATCCCTCTGGCATGGGCGAGCAACCAAAGCTGAGTCGGGAGATGAGGCAGGAGTGCAGGGGCCCTACTGTGCAGGTGGGCCAGCACGGCAGGGCTGGGTTCAGTGGGGACATTCCGGCCTCTGTCTACAACTGTGGACTGTGGTGGTCCCACCTCCTCACAAGGCTGAAGCTCCACACCTGCTCCCTGCACTGGCTCTGGGGGCTCAGGTGCTGTCTGGCTGCACCCAGCCATGCAGGTGGGTCACTGTGACCCTGGCAGTCCTGCGATATGAAAGTTGGGCCACCTCTCTTGAGGGCATCTTTGTTTCCATGTGCATCAGCATGGATGGGCTAAATTCAGGTGTGAGATTGTGGTGAGGGCACCACGTCATGGCCCTCATGGGTGACCACATGACTGATAATGTCCCTGGACATTGAGGAAGCACCACATCACCTCAGAGTGTTCGTCATCTCTGAGAGAGCATGACAGGACGAGGAGCATGGTCACAATTATCCACTCGTGCCTGCCCTCTTCGTTTATGAAAGCAGAATGACTTGTTGAAAGACGACCCTTTGGGAACTTTTACTAGCTTTCCATTTGAGTCATTGAGGGCTGACTGTCAATCTCTGCATTTGGGGAAGTGTTGACAAAGATTTAGTACTGTACAATGGAAAGAGAAATATTCTGGAGGCTTTGAATGGCCCAGCAATGACGCATCATCAGACATGAGCAGCCTGGGTGAAGGCGATTAGAGCCAAATGCAGGGCTGAGGGAAAGCAGCACCCGGGTGGGCTTCCACTTGTCAGGCGGAGCCTTGTGGAACATGAATTACAGAGCTGCTTTCCCTGGCTGGGCATGGCACTAGTTAATTACTCAACCCAGATTTTGGCAAAGAATGTTATTTAAAGAAAAAAAAAATAAGCCTTGTGTGGACTGCAATCGGAATTGATAGAAACAGAGAATTCAGGAGATAGAAAGACTTGCTGAGGGTAGGTCCTCCCTGCAGGCCCAGAGACGTGTTACAGGTGGGACGTGGGCTGGTAGCATACTTTCTGGAGTCCTGGTTGCGGACCCTCGGGGTGGAGGGAAGCCAGTGTCCTGAGCTACGCGAATCCTGCTCTTGTGTTGTCTTGTGTGGGGTCTGCCTTGCCTGAGGTTGATGGCAGGGTGTGCCTGTGTCCAGCCAAAAACTTGAACCTGCAGCTTCAAAAGGGCAGAATTGCCTCTTAAAAGGTCAAGTCAATGCGTTAGGTTATTACAAGGTATTCACTTAAATTTAGTGAGAGTTAACAACGAGCCTCCTGGCTTTTTTGGGTTTACAGTTTTAAATCTTTTTTTTCTTTTAAATTGAAGATATAATGTACTTCTAGCAAATTTACATACAGCCAATTAGATGTAAAGTGTACAGTTTGCTGATTGTACGCTGTTGATTTACATTTAACAAATATATAATTTGCACCCAAACCATGATATGGAATATTTTTCATCACTGCAGAAGGTGTCCAGTGTCCTTCTGCTGTTAAAACCACATGGCTGTTTAAATCTGCAGTGAACTTGAACATGTGGATAGATCCTGCCCACCTCCAGCTGTTCTGGAGAACTCTGCTCAGTAGTCTGGTCCCTCTGCAGCCATCCCTGGTATCCCAAGTAGATGGACCAGGTGGCCTCTCTTCCCACACCTGTCCCCTTGCCCCCAGCCCTCCTTGGTAGCCTTGAGGGTTACCACCCTCCTGGGAGGGTGCTCCTCATTTGCATGTCTGTCTCCCTGCTAGGCTGCAGATTGAGTCCTTGTGGCCGACTTCCGGGAACCTGCCCAGGGTCTGGCTCTGGTATGAGTTCAGCCAGTGTTTGCTGATTGAGTGAGTGATCAAGTGAAGAAACTTGCAGGTGACCTGCTGATCTGCAAACAGGAAGGTCTCTGCACTTGGCCTTTGCGAAGAGTCTCTTGTTAATAGCTGCTGCTCAAGCTGCAGCGTTTGGAATCTAAGTGCTCTCACTTCCTAGTCTTTCTCCAGGAGAAGTCCCCTGCTCAAGCCCCCACCCCATCCTTTCCTTCTCCCTCCTTCCCACCTGTGGCCACTCCAGGAAGTCCTACTGGTGCCACCCCTAACAGTGGGCTTGAATCTGTCCCCTTCTTCCCTTCTCCACAGTCCCTGCCCCATCCCAGGTCACCACTATTCCTCCCTGCACAAGCCCCAGACTGGTCTACCTGCATCCTAGGTAGGAGATTACATCCCCAGGTAGGGGAAGGATGTGACAGGGATCATATTTGGGCACACTTTGGGTGCCCAAATATGATCCTTGTCACATCCCTCCCGTTTAAAGTCTCCTATAGAGTTCCTGCTTCCTCCTTTCCTTTCTTACTTCTTCTTTCCTTGTTTTCTTCCCCTTTCCTTCCCTCCTTCCTTCCTCCTGCTTCCCTGCTCTTCCTTTTTTTCTTTTTAAAGTGTTTATCAACAGCTCTATATGTTTTGCTGATGTATTGCTTTGTTTAGCACCATCCCTCTAGCCCCCACACTAGAAAATAAGCTCCATGAAGGCAGGGATGGTGCCTTCAGTGTACATCTGGGTGGGTGCCTTGGGGGGTCCAGTCCTTCTCTTGGCACCAAGCAGATGCTCACCGTTTGATGGCCACATGAATGAACTTGTGGGAGGTATCCATGCTTCTATAATGGGAACAATAGAAGAAATATTTTAAACTATCCTCCAGAAATGTCAGAGCTTTTGGGGACCCCACAGCCAGTTTCTAAGAGAAAAATGCACAGGACGGTGCTGTTGTCACTTAAGTGATTTCAAGCAGGGTCAGGGTGGGACTTGGGGTGGGGGATTGTGCTGGTGACCGCATTCTCCCTCTGAGCAGGAGGGTGGGTAAGGACACCCTGAGGACCCTGCTCATACCTGCCCAGCAACGCCGCTTCTCTGTGTGTTGTCTGCCCCAAGTAAATGCATTTTCAGGATAACATCGCATAAAGTACAGAAATGTGAGAAAAAGTAAAATCCGACTTGAATAATAGTCTCTCTTCTAATTACAGAAAGCTGTGTGGTTTGAAAGGAAAATAGTTTTCCATTAAGAGGCCTCTAAAAATAGTCCTTGTGAGTTGAACCGCCTTCTCCGGTTTCAGCCTGAATGTTAATTACACTAGCAAATCGTGTTGGCAGCAGGAGCAGGTATGCCTACCACACCACTGTGGCAGCCTCTCGTAAACCCTCTGTGCTGATGGAAGCCCTCCTGAAAACTCTACTAGTTAGAAAACATATGCGCACACCATGCTTCATGTTTCCTGAGGTGCCTCCCAGCATGAACTTTGCACCAAACTTGTAAGGCAGAAACTCGTAAATCTTTTAGGTGAACTTCAGATGGGTAGCAGGCATCCATCAGGCAGCTGCTAGGCAGCTGGAAATTTCAACTGGAGAAGACAAGAGCTGGTTATTGCAAGGGAGGCAGCAGCACATCCATCTGGAAAGCAGGAGAGGCATCCTCTCTAATCTCTTGTCCCGGCACCGTTTGGGGGTTGCTTTCCATCCTGGTCCTTTGTGGTTTGGGACTCTGCTTCTCTCTCCTAAAAATGCAGGGGGATGGCTTGAATCCTGAGGCTATGTGAGAGGTTTCCTGCATAGATTTCTTATCGTTGAAAGGCCCCAGATCTTTTGAAGTCAAGTTTGGGGGTCCTCAGGGCACATGGGGCAAAATGAAGTATTGATTTCTGATTGCTTTTTTGGTTTGGCATTCCACAGTGAGGAATTTGCAGTTTGAGTTTTATGAAGCGTTGCAGCTTCTGGATTTAATTTAAACTTTATTCCAATATCATGCACACATGCTCAGAAGCTCAGACGCAGCTGAGTGAGGCTGACATGATTTATAGCAAGGGTGTTTGGGGAGCAGTGATTCTGCAGATCCATCAAGATCCCGAGCTGTCTGGATGAAGAAAGGTGCTACATCTATGCGAATGAGGAGGCACCTGCGGGTGGGGAGGAGGGGTGAGCTGGCCTTGACTCAGCATCAGGCCTGACATTTGTGTAGCGTTTCATATTGTGAAGCACCTTCGTTCCATCTCTCTTCTAGGTGGATATTAGTGTCTCATTTTATAGATCAGGACATAGAGGCTCAGCAATGTTAAAGAACGAGGTTAGCCTGGGGTGTGCCCATGTCGCCCTTCGGGAGCATTTCTGAGGACTTCTGGGATGAAATGCATGGGCTTGGGGATCTGGAGTTGGGGATGGGTGCAGGAGCAGACAGGGAAGGCTTCCTGGGACTAGCAAGGCCGTGCTGGTGGTGGAATGTGAGAAGGAAGATGTGGTGAACCATGTGGGTGACCTGCCTCCACTTCACCACCTGGGTGTCACTGGTGAAGGAGGAGTGGAGAGACCATCAGAGGTGGGGCTCAGCCTGTTCATGCAGAACCCAAAAGTTGGAGCCCGGGCTGTGGACATCCACCTCAAGGTAGCCTGGAGGCACCACAGGGCTTGAGCTTGGCCCCTGACGGGGAGAAGGCAAAGGCAGCATTTCTGGGTGAGGAGTCTGGATGCAGGATGGAGGGTGACTGGGGAAGGGTGGGGTAGGAGGCAGGAAGGCGGGAAACAGAAGAACTACAGGCAGGAGGGCGGGGGGGGGGGATCCCCTAGGATGACTGATACTGGCATCACAGAGATGGCTTTGTGAAGAGGGGGCAGCTGCGTGGGAAGGAGGAGGAGTGGGAATGTGTGGTCACATTAGGGGGCAGGCAGATTGGATGCAGGGGTCAGAGGAGGTCTGGAATCTCTTGTGCTGGGTTGGACCGTCCCTCGGTCACTGACATCCTCTGCCCTGGACTGAAAGCTTCAGGGGTGTGGTCACGCTTTATCGGAAAAGTCAAGGGCTGAAACAGCAGGGTCATCTGTCCAATGCCCAGTCTGGCAGATGGGACAACTGAGGCCTTGAAAGCCTCAGGCACAGACAGTGGCATCCCTGGAACCAAAGTGGCTCCTTGTCCAGTGCTCTGTCCCTGTGCTGCACTATCTGAGACCATGGCTTTATCATAAGGTTGCATCATCCCAGCACAGAATCCAAGCAGGGCAGTCAAGCTGCTCTGAGAAAGTCTTTCATTCTGGAAGTGCTGCCTACAAATGGCCCGGCTCCCAGGCTGTGTGGCGGGGTTCATTCTTTTCTCTTCATTTCCTCTTTTCCTCGTTAGAAACAGCCTCGCTTGAGGGTATAGCTCAGTGGCAGAGCATTTGATTGCAGAAATACCCTCGCTCAGCGGGGCTCCATTTGGAAGGCAAGCGCCTAATGAGAGGGCCACAAAGCCCTGCTCTGTCCTTGTCTTTATGCATTTTCCTGCACACCTGCCACCTGCCATCTGCCACCTGCCTGGCTCAGTGCCTGTCACAGGGTGAACCTCAGGGACTGGTGCTTCACAGAGCACAAGAGGCTTGTCCCTCACTAGGATGCAGGTGTGATGGTGTTTGGGCCCTCCACGTGGGTGGGTGGGATGGGGAGGTCATAAAGGTTGGGACAATGAGGGACGGCTGACATAACTAGAAAGAAGGGGTAGATGGGCACTGGCAGAGGGGAGTGGCTGGTGAGAAGGTAGGACAGTCAGATGTGTGAATGCACAAGAGGGTGATACTGCACTTGGCCGGAAAAAGAAATTCATGAATAACAGAAGTGACAGTGAGTTTGGAAACACAGCTCAGAGCAGGCTTTGGGAGAGCTCTATGGCAACCTTTACTGAACTCGGCCCCACGCCAAGCATTGTGCTAGACACGGTCACACCTCAGTAATAAACACTTAGGAAGCTGATGATGATGATGGGAATAATATAATTGGTCTCTCTGATGTGGAGGCCCCAGTCCAAACACTGCATGTGTTGGATAGTTTACTCCCCACAACTGGTCAGTGAGGTGGGAACCATCGATTGTTATCCCCATGTTCCAGATGAAGACCCCGAGGCACAGAGAGGTGACGTGACTGCTCCAGGACATAGCTGTGGGCGGCTGAGCTGGAACGTGACTGCAGGGTCCACCCTCTTACCCACTGTGCCCGCCTGTCCCTTACTCACATCAGCACAATCAGAAAAAAGTGGCCCAGTGGAGTGTCTGCCCCAAAAGGAAAGAACAGACTGCAGAGCCAGGAAAGAGGGAAGAAGGGTAAGTTCTGCTTGAGACAGAATTTTCCAGAAAGGTCTCTCTGAGGAAGTGACATTTAAGCTGAGATCGGAAGGATGAAAGAGTTTTTATATATGTAACGAATAACTGGCAATGTTTCGTTTGAACAAAAAATGGTATACTGCTTTTAATTGTTAGGCTATTTTCATTTCACTTCCTAAGGCTCATCTATGTTTTTCTCCAAAGAGGGAGCTGAGATTTGCATTGGATGAGGTGGAGTGAACTCACACAGCTGGGGCCGCGTGTGGACTGGCAGGAGGGGCTCAGTCTTGGCCAGGAAAACCCATGTCAGAGGCTGACAGCTTCCCCTAGCACGTCTCCTGTTTCTGTCAGGCTACAGCTATGCCTGGGAAACCTTGCTTCATTTGAATCTCTCAGCTGTTTAAAAAGTTAATTGATTTGGCTCCACTTTTTCCTCCATTGAGAATGAGACCTGTTGTAAAATTTCAAGTGGCTGTGCCAACCGGGGAACGCTCTCTGCACATTACAAAGCCCCTTGGCCTCCCAGCCTCAGGGCTCCACTGGTGTGAGAAGAGGAAGAGCCATGCCCTGATCTCACAGGAATGGCAGAGTCCTCTTCCCCTATCCCTGCAAGGACTTCACTCATGTTAAAGCAGGGACCTAAGGACTGGGTAGAGATGGCAAAGGTGTTGGGACAGGACAGGTGGGTACCCCAGGTCTCAGCTGAGCCAGAGGCCAGGAGAGGATGCTCAGAGGAAATGCAATCCAGGCCATGTGCATTTTGGAAGTCAGTTTCAGTGCATGACTGTCTATTGAGCACCTACTGTGTGCCAAGCACTGGGATAGGCTCTGAGGAGGATGCAGAGAGGAATCAGACTGCATCCTGCTCCTAAGGTCTTTCATCCAGCCATCCAACTCCAACCAGCACTTACTGAGCACCTTCTGCATGCAAGAGGGATGCCAACAGCCCTGGAGGAGGTAATTGGGTAGCAAGGATCCCTCTGTGTCCTATGCCCAGGACAAGGTCCTCTGTGCTTTATGCCTAGGACAAGGTCATTAAAGCTGTGAAAGCACATAGGGGTGCTGTGGGAGCCTGGCGACAGGGACACAGGACCTCACCTGCTGCAATCATGGAGGGCTTCTCTAGGAAGAGGTGTTAGAGTTGTGCTTTGATATGCAAGTAGGTGTTTGCTATAAAATGAAGGGCCAGAGAGCATGCCAGGTGGTAGCAACTGTGCCTGCAAAGGCAGGGCACGGACAAGGAAAGAATGAAAGGGCACGGTGGGGAGGTGGCCTTTCTTCTTCAGGCAGTAATGAGCATGTGCTCTACACTGACAGGCTAAGATAATCATCATGAAGAATGCCAACAGCCGCGAGCCTTTCCTGAGTGTTCACTCTGTGTCACAGTCTGAATGTTTGTGTTTCCCCTGTCAAATTCGTATGTTGAAATCGTCACCCCCGAGGCAATGATATTAGATGGGGCTTTGGGTGAGGTGATTAACTCATGAGTGAGGAGCCCACGTGAATGGGATTAGTGCCTTTATAAAGAGGCCCAAGGGTGCCTGTGTGCCTCTTCCAGTATATGAGGACACAGGGAGGAGCTGCTGCCTATAAAATAGGACCTCACCAGACTGTGAATCTGTCAGCATCTTGCTCTTGGGACTTCCAGCTTCCGGAACTGTGAGAAATGAATTTCTGTTATTCACAGGCCCCCTGGATTATAGTATTCTGTTACAGAAGCCCTAATGGACTAAGACACTATATGCCAAGGTTTACTCTAAGCTGTTACATGCATTATTTTATTACATTCTCACCGTAATCCTCTTTTAGGTTAGAACAGGATTTCCCCACTTTACAGATGTGTAAACTAAGGCTAAGTTGGTGAGGTCAGTCCCTGCTCCAGGCTGCACAGCTAGTGTGGGAAGCGTCGGAACGGGAGGTGCTCAGAGCCATGTCAGATTACTCCCCTGGGTAGGCTGCCTGTGAGCTGCATGACCTGCCTGGCCCACTCCAGGTTCACATAACTTCATTTAGAGGCTCTTTACTGAAATATAAAATTTAAACACTTCTATATTTAACACCCTTCACCGCCTATTAGAACAAAAATGCTATTTATCCACTGTAGCTTGTAAGCTTGGGTTTGAAAAAATATTTACACATTTTATCCAGGTTGTGACAGTGGTTACTTGGATGGGATACTCTGCACAAAAGTTCTCTGGAAAGAAGTTGCGAGGAAAGAGACTTCATTCCAGTGAACAGTCTGCAATTCACGCAAATGAAAAATTCCACCTCGCTTACCGCCGACTGATGATGCAGCTGAGTTCTGATTGGTTGATACAACTGGGCCCTGATTGTCAATACAGCTGAGCCTTGATTGTTTGATACAGCTGATCTCTGATTGGCACAAGCAGGTGAACTCTGATTGGTTGGTTCAGGTGCGCTCTGAAAGTCCCAAAGTTAAACAGAGGTGTTGGTTTTTCAGGAACTCAAAGTTATGCGTGTGACCTCTCTACTCAGTAAATGGCCGCTTGGCTGTATTTTAAATTTTGGCTCAGTTAGCCAATGGTGATCCATCTTGAAAGATTGGCTCTTTCAGGTTCACGTTTGTTCACAATACCCAAAGCATCAAATATTTGAACTTGAAAGTTAACCTCAGAAATAGAAATGGTTTCTTAGCTACCAAGTTTGTAATTCAATGTGAAAACTTGCCTTCATTTGCACAGGGGGAAAAAACCCCACAAAATTTGCTTGAGTGGAAGGAAAACAAGGTGTTTGATGCTCCCAGGAGCTCCTTCTCTGTTATGCCTCAGTCCTGGAAAAACACACTGGGTCTCAGCATGTGATTTACAACTGAAGCTAGTCAGTGAAGCCCAGGTGTGAAGGAATGATGCCAAGGCTGTCTCTTTTTAAAATTGTACTTCCTGATTGTGCCCCTAAGGATAGATGTAATTCAATTGGATTTAAACTGCTGTGCCTCTGCTTTGATGTATGTTCAGTGTTATGATCTCAGGTAATTGCAGCTTGAGAATTAGTGATCTATTTTTCTTCCCATATAAGGGTATTTATATTACAAAGTCCCTGGAGGGCAAAAGGACATATTAGAAATGCTTTTAATACATTGCATTTTTTTTTGCTTATTCTTTATGTCTCTTACTCCCTAAAAGCAATCAGAAAATTATAAAAGAATAAAATGTTAATCCTCTTTACCAGATAATTAGTGTGGGCTGACTCTAGAATGAAATGCCATAAAAATGGATTGATTCATTCAATTCAGTAGAAAAGAAAAAAAAAATCTGTTAGGTTGGTCGTGCCAAGTCTTACTTTTTCAAATGGTAACATGTAGAAATTGTTTCAGTGACTTGTGTCCTGAGTTAATGTAATATTCTTTATGGCACAAGCATTTTAATATAAAAATCCTTCTCGGTTACACTTATTTTCATTGGACTCATAATCCTTTATGTCTTCTTTTATATAAATAATGCACCTTCAGGTATGACAGACACATGTTTTGGGAATGTCAGGGGCGTGAGTCTGCTCTCCGAATGGGTAGTACCCATCTGAATCCTCACCAGCAGTGCTGGAATGCCCCCAAACTCCACACCATCACCAATACTTGACACCATCCAGCTTTCTGATTTTTGCCCAGCTAATAGTTGTCAGATGACACCTCTTAATTTAAATTTGTGTTACTCTGATTACTAATGGCTTTGAGCATTTCTTTATATGTAGTTAACCTTTTGAGTTTCCTCTTCTGTAAATAGCCTGTTCATAGCTTTTGCCCATTTTCCTATTAGGACTCCTCCCTTTCTTCCTTATGTATCATGGATATTAATTTTTTGGCTAGGCGTGGGGGCTCATGCCTGTAATCTCAGCAGTTTGGGAGGCCAAGGTGGGCAGATCACTTGAGCCCAGAAGTTTGAGACCTGGCCAACATCGTGAAACTGCATCTCTACTAAACATAGAAAAATTAGCTGGGCATGGTGGCAGGTTCCTATAATCCCAGCTACTAGGGATGCTGAGGCAGGAGAATCACTTGAACCTGGGAGGTCGAGGTTGCAGTGAGTTGAGATCACATCACTGCACTCCAGCCTGGGTAACAGGGGGAGATTCCATCTCAAAAAAATGTTTTTTTGTTACATATTGCAGGTATTGTCTCCCAATATGTTATTTGCCTGTTCATTTTGTTCAGTGGGTTCTTTGTGGAACATTAATCCTTTATCATGATATAAGTAACCACATTAATTCCTCCTCTTCTTATTTTTGCCTTATGGTTTGTGCTTCTGAGGTTTTTATTTAACAAGTTTTTCCCCATCTCTAGGTTACAAAGATATGTTTATACACTTTCTATTATTGTTATGGTTTCACTTTTCACATTTAGTTCTTTAATCCATTTGGAGTCCACTTTCGTGTGTGGTAAGGATCCAGTTTTAGTTTTTCCCATATAGAGAGGCAAGTTTCCCAAGGCCACATGGTAAAGAATCCACCTTGATGTGTAACATTCTCATATTATGTATTGTTCCCTAAATATTACATATGTCTGTACCTAAGCTCTTTTCTTGCATTGAACAATGGTTTATTTTTGTGCCTAAGTCCTCCCTTCTTTCCCTTTCTTTCCCTCCCTCCTTCCCTACCTCCCTCCTTCTCTCCTTCCCATCCTCCCTTTTCTCCTTCCTCTCCTTCCTTCTTTCCCTCCCTCCCTCCCTTCCTTCCTTCCTTCTCTCTCTCTCTGGCTTTGTAAAGTACCTTAATATTTACTTGGGTAAGTAAAGGCTATTTTAGTTATCTGAAGAAATTTTGCTTCTCTATATATTTTAGAGAACGTTTATTTGCTTCCTCAAATCATTGAACAGAAATTTTTTGGCATAAAATTTATTTTTCCTTATAACTATTTATAGATTAATCTGTTACAGAAGAATTAAGTATTTTTTTCTGAGACAGAGTCTTGCTCTGTCGCCCAGGCTGGAGTGCAGTGGTGTGATCTTGGTTCACTGCAGCCTCGACCTCCCAGACTCAAGCAATCCTCCCACCTTAGCCTCCTGAGAAGCTAGGACTACAGGCAAATGCCACTATGCCATTTTAATTTTATTTTTATTTTTATAGAGACAAGTTTTCACTGTGTTGTCCAGGCTGGTCTTGAATTTCTGGGCTCAAGTGATCCTCTCACCCTGGCCTCTCAAAGTGCTGGGATGAGAGGGATGAGCCACCATGTCCAGCCAGAATTGAATCTTTTATTCCAGTTGCCCCATGCAAGAGCATAGATATCTTGCCATTCGTTCAGGACGTCTTCAAACAGATGCTGTATTTTATGAACTGCTTTTCTAATTCAGATAATTCATTGACTTAGATAATCACACAACTTTTTTCTTTTGATCTGTTAACATGATAAATTATATATGTAGATTTTCTACTGTTGACTCATTTCTGTATTCCTGAAATAAAGCCTACTTAATTATACTCTATGTATTTTATATATTTTTTATGTATTTTAAAAAATAAAATTCAATTAACTAATATTTGAGTTAAGATTTTTAGTGTCTATATTTATAATGAAATGAATATTTTATATTCTTTTTTAATAATTTCATTCTCTGGTTTTAGAATTAAGATTACATTAGCATAATAAAATTATCAAAGTAAATTTCTCTCTTTTTCTATTTCCTGTAAAAGAAAACTTTCAGGCTGGGTACGGTGGCTCATGCCAGTAATCCCATCACTTTGGGAGGCTGAGACTTGGGGATCAGCTGAGGTTAGGAGTTCAAGACCAGCCTGGCCAATGTGGTGAAAACCCATCTGTACTATTAAAAAAATACAAAAAATTAGCCAGGCATGGTGGTACCTGCCTATAATCCCAACTACTTGGGAGGCTGAGGCAGGAGAATCACTTGAACCTGAGAGGTGGAAGTTGCACCACACCATTGCACTCAACCCTGGGCAACAAGAGTAAAACTCCATCTAAAAAAAAAAAAAAAAAAAAACCAAAAACAAAACAAAAAAAACCCACTTTCTTTAAGGTGGGAATATCAGCTTTTTAAAAAGTTTAGTAAATTCAACTGGAAAACTGAAAAATGATCTGGAACTTCTTTTTTTTCCTTTGAGACAGGGTCTCACTCTGTTGCCCAGGCTGGATTGCAGTGGTGTAATTATAGCTCACTATAACCTCATGCTCCTGGATCCAAGCAATCCTCCTGCCTCAGCCTCCCAAGTAGCTAAGACCAGGTGAACACCATCGCTCCCGGCCAATTAAAAAAAATCTATTTTGAGACAAGGTCTCACTGTGTTGCTCAGGCTGGAGTGCAGTGGCTATTCACAGATTACAGAGTACTGCAGCCTCAAGCTCCTGGGCTTAAGCAATCTTCTTGCTTCAGCCTCTCAAGTAGTTGGGACTATAGGTGTGTGTTATTGTACCTGGTTTAGAACTTTTTTAAAATAAAGATTGGTTGACTCACATTTTAACTTATTTAATATTATTGGTCTATTCAGGTTCCATATTTTTGTGTTAGCTCTAGCATTTTATATTTTTCTAGGAATTTATCAGATTTTCAAAGTCATTAGGTTTATAACAGTTTATTATATTTTTAGTCTCTATCCTCTCAACTTCAGTGTCTCTTGTATGGTGGGGAGAGGCAGAGATGTTCTCTTGCAGAAACATCAGTGAGACCCCTGATTTGGGATCTGATTGCCTGACAGTGGACTACAGGTATGGGAGATCTCTCCCAGCCCTGGGGCCTCAGAGAGCATGTGGACCGCCTGCATTTGGCATTGCTCTTTCAGAGAGCCCTGTACCCTGACTGAGAGGAAAGGAAGAGAGATGACTGAGCTCAGACTTTCCAAAGCCTTGCTTCTGATTCTGGGCCAGAGCATGGCAGCTTCACCCATGTGGCAGTGAGGGGCTGGGGGCTGGTGGCTGGGGCAGCATCTTCCTCTGCTTTGCTTCTTGGCTTCTCACACTGAGTTCCTTTTCATGCAAATCTCGACTCCGTGGAGATGATTGCTTCTTGTCTTTTAGGCTTCATGCATTAAATGACCACAGGAGCAGCTCCAGAATGTCTATATTTAAAGAACTTAGACCTTGGGCACTCTTGATGGATGGAGGGGCTTGAGATTTATTGGAGGCTAAAGCCACCCCAGGGTGCCCACACTGCACCCTGACACACTATGCCATTCTGCCCAAGCACATCTCAGGTCGCCTGATGGGCCACAGTTCCCTTTATCCTGAGACATGAGTGATGGAGGCAGAAATTTTGGAGCAAAACAGTTGGGGGTTCAACTGACTCAATCGCTTGTTAATTACATGACCTTCAGTGAGAGACTTAGCCACTTCCTCAGCTGTAAGATAGAAGGAGCTGTTCTCTCCTCATAAGGCTTTGGGAGGATGGAATCAGTCAGGGACCTGGCAGGAAATAGAGGCACGCACAGATGACAGGTGCATTAAATGAAGTGCAGAGGTATGGGCAGGGCTGTAGAGACAAATTGTGATATCGAGGCACCAGAAACTGATGAGTGGAGGCTCAGGCTGGCAGGAAGTCATGTCCTTCCATAGGACTTCAGGGCTAGAGTTGAGTAAGTGGGTCTCAGGGAAGCCCAAAGATGTAGCCACCACCAGGACCCCTGGGACCAAAGTGCGTGGGGGGCATGGAAGTGTGGGGGTGGGGAAAGGCAAAGAAATACCCAGAGCCCCTTCTCCTCACCTCCCTATCTCCATTGGTCAATCCCAATCAGAAACCAAAGGACAAGGGGACTAATTTATAAGGATCAGCCTCCCAGATACAGAGGAGAGCCCAGAGGGCTGGAGCCCAGGGGGAGTGCAAACAGAGAACCCAGCAAAAAGGCCAAATGTGATCACTTCTGTAGATAATCCTGCACATAGTAGGTGGCCAAGAAGTGCAGTGTCTCCAAGGCTGCTCAGCAGGCTCCAGCGTATCCTGTGTTCAGTGTCTCCCCGGGTGCCCGTTCATGTGGTTTCTTAAGAGCCTTCGCAACAGCATCTTACTGTTTACAAATGGAATATCTCATGCCAAATCAAGTGTCCCAAAGATCAAACTGAAAATGAAACCGCAGAGTGGAGGGAATAGCAAGGAGAGGAATTAAGCTGCAAAAGGGACCCATGAACTAAGAATAAGGCTTATCAAAAGATGCCAAATGTACAGGGTATGAGAGTAAGAACAAACATGCTGAAAATTAAATATGAAATGGGTAATTATGTAGTAATGAGATTGAGGACATTACAAAGGACATTGCCATTTAAACTACCACATCTCAACACAGTAATGAACGAGAAAAACCCTCCAGCTTTGTAATTATAATGATAGTTGCCATAACAACTTAGTATCTCTCTCCCTGTGCATCCATCTCAAGACTGTATTTTTAGTAACGGCTGTGCCTGAGTATGTATTTTTCTTTATATAGCAGCTAATTTTTCAAATTAATGATCTTTCAAAAAAATTCCATTTTCATTCTCTCTGAAAGTGTAAAAGTCTCAGGGATAATTAGGGAAATGAGCAGGTGTGAAAAGTCCCTTATGAAAAATGCTATAAAAATATTGATGCCTTGACAATATTTGTTTCAACAGAATGTTCTCTAGCCCTGCACACTCTATTGTTCCTTGCCAAGCAGCTTAACATAAATCTCCTCTGTGGGGCTCATAAATATTTGAAAAATTATTAGCCGTGTAAGGTCTTTGAGGATTATTAGACAAGTATGGATTTATGTTGCATAACAGAAACTGGCTTAGCAGAATCCTGTCTAAGGAATGAATGAATGGACAAACACGGGCTTATTTTGCTTAACAGAAGTGCACTTAGCAGATTCTCAACTGAGGCAAACAATGGTTGACTTTAAAGAACCATTTGAAGAACTCAGAAACCAGGGGGGATTCTGAACTGCCACTTTGGTTTCCCAGTTTGCCCCCATTGCTGTCCCTGACTGGAGTGTCTGGTTTACAGCCTGGCTGACATCCAGGGAGAGTCAGTGCTTTCTGGAGCTCACTTACACTATGTGGAGAGACTCACAGCCCTTGCTGAGGGCTCCAGACCTGAGTTAAACAGACACATTATTAAATTGAGAACAAAAAAGTCCTAGAGAGAAGCACTCTTTGGCTGATGCCATGAAAGACTCTAAGCAAGATTAGTGATGCAGAAAGGGTTATTGACACTTTCTGTGTTTCTTGTACTCTGTTGGTTTCTGTGGAAGATGCAAAGTTAGCATATTAATCACAGAGCTTATCAGTGCGGTACAGGAAGCCATTAGGAGTCTGTCTTGTGGTGGTTGTCCAGTGGGGAGTAGAAGAGCCAAGCTGGTGAGCCTTGAATCTTACCCAGAGGGGTTAGATTTACATGGGATTAGCCAACCCTGCAGATTCTTCGGTTGGGGAGCAAGGTTGTGAATGGGTATTTAGGGAGAATGGCTGGTTGCCTTGAAGGAAGGGTGGACTGCAGGTCAGAGAGGCCCAAAGCAGGGAGACTGCTGAGCATGGATTCCCATCATCTGCCATGGGTCTCTGAACCATGGGCTGAGTGATGGGCAGTGGGAACAGAGGAAGAGGCAGATTAAAGAATGTGTGGCCTGAGAGCAGCGGGACACACTGCTGTGTATTAGATGGTGAAGGAGAGATGGGGCCAAGATGACCAGGGAGATCTTCATCTGAGAAGCTGAAGAATGCCGGACCCTCCCAGGCAGATAGGCAGGAGTTGGGAGGTAGGATAAAGCTTGTAGACCAAGAAAATGAGGTCAGCTTTGCCACCCTATCTTCTTAAACTTCATGAGCTCTGGCTGTGCCCTGCACATTTCCAGGACAGGCAGCACCAGAGACAGGGAGCCAGAGGTAGACAAAGGATGCTCCAGGAACAGTGCGGTGGGCAGCTGTGTTGGGAGAACTGGCATCAGTGCAATCAATTCTTGTTCTAAATTGTTCTGCTTGCTTTAATTATGGCCTCTCCAGGGAAAACAAACAAGCAAGCATTAATAGGGAGAGCAGGTAATGAGTGGGTTCATTTCTTGATTCCAGGGACGTGTTGAGAGGCATGTTTGGGTGGGGCCTTCTCTGGATACTTACCAGACACTGCAGAGCAGGTGTATGTTATGTTACTCACCTAAGTGGTGCTGAAAAGAAGTAAAATGTCTTCAGGACTCATGGGTTTGGGGCCATTGAGATGTATACAACCTGACTTTAAATATTGGTTAAAGGCAGAAGAGCAGGGTTAGTCCAGGCCATCACTGACTTGCTGTGTGTTTCCTGGGTGAATCTGGGACTCAGGATCCTGTGTAAAATGAGAGGGAGAAGATTCATCTTAAATTTGGACTCTGTCAGAATTACTTAAGGAACTTCTTAGATATGCTCATGCTTGAACCCCCTCTTTAGGAGATTCTGAAGGTCTGGGGTGCAGCCTGGGTGTTTGCTGTTGAGCAAGCTCTGGAGGTTCTGAGGAAGGTGGTGCAGGACATAGTCCTGGCCTGGGCAGCCTCTGCAGCCCCTCTGGCCAGGATGCCAGGCCAGCCTCTTGCTGACACTTCAAACAGCTTGCTGGAACACTGGGTGTGTTGCTTGCTGCTGGAGGCGCTTTCCGTTTCACCACTGAAGACTGTGTTGTTGTCTGGAGTGCCTGGTTTCGGGAGCGAGCCCTGGGGATAGGCAACGGAGGACAGCGGGTGGGGATTCAGGAAGGGCTGGGGAGCAGAGAATGGTGGGTGGGGAAGGGGACCCTCCTGCCCTGTCACCCTGGAGACTTCTGCTGGCTCTGGGTTCTGGAGCATGCTGGGGTTTGACAGGCAGGTCCAAGGCCTCCTGGCTCCCCACGACAGCCCCTGCCTCAACCAGCAGCCTCTTCCTCTCCCAGTCATTCTGCTGTGGCCTTCAAACTGGGAGCCTGGAAGACTGGCCTGAAAGATGGCCTGGTTGAGTGGCCTGTGCAAGAAGATAATGACAGCTGTCCTGGCCCAAGCCCTGCCCACTGTGGGGGTCTCAGGAGCCCCCACTCTGAGGAAGTCCTCACTTCAGGGCAATGGTGAGGCCCTGACTCAGCTCAGTGGCATCCTAGGATCATAGGCCAGTGCAGGGCTGAGGGTCAGTCTATCTCTGTCAAATGCTTCATGGCTTCCCAAAGACATCTATACCTGAATATCTAGAACAGGGGACAGTTAGGGAATCTGGCAAAAAGTTAGGGAACATGGCAAAACAGACTTTGCAAATGTGGTTAAGGTCATCACTTAAGAGAGGGTGACTATCCTAAATTTTTTGGGCGAGCCCATCTAATCACATACTCTCTTAAAAGCAGAGGATTTTCTCTAGCTGAAAGGCGGAAAGATGTGGCAGGAAGGGAAGAGATTTGAAGCTGTGCCAGCACTGGCTTTGAGATGCTGGGCCCACGTGCAAGGACCAGGGAAAGGCCTGGAGGCGCCTGCAGAAGACAGGAGGGGAAACACAGGCAGCTGGGAGGAGGAAAGGCGCCTCAGCCCACAGCCAGCAAGTGGACAGCACCTCAGTCCTACTACGGCAAGGAACTGAATTCAGCCAATACCTGAGTGAGTGAGGAAGTGGACTTTTCTCTGGAGGCTCCCCTAAGGAACCCAGTCCTGCCAACCCCTTGGTTTTGGCCTGGTGACTCTTGCATCAGCCTTCTCACCTGCAGAGATATGAGACAGGTGTTGTTTGAAGCCACTAAGTTTGTCATCGTTTGTTTCAGCAGCAAAGGAAACCATGCAGTCCCTGGTTCCCCACATCCCTGCCTGGAGAGCAGAAGCCTCCAGGCCATGGGCCTGGGCTCCGCATAAAGGACCCATGCAGAGTTGTCTGAAGTCGGAGGCTCTTTCTCAAAGGACACTCTGGGCAAAAGGCTGCTCTTGGATGAACCACAAACCCTCTTGTGACCCCTGGATGGCAGCCCTGGGGTAATGTCACCGTCTTTCCCAAGACCCAACAGAATCACAATCTCAGATGGGAGCAGGGCTCCTCCAGGGTCCCTAGCCCCTACTCCCAGGAAACCTTGCTCCCAGAAAACCGGGGAACCTCAGGAATTCTTCATTCCCAGTTCCTGAAACAGAAGCACGGCCAGTGGGAAATCCATGTCTGCAGGGTGGTCAGCAGACAGGCAGGGCATTGAGAGCTGGAGGCTGCTTGGACTCTGATTTACTTTAGGACCCCGGGCCAATCTTTTCTCCTCTCAGGTCACGTTTCTCCACCTGTAAAACAAAGGAATGGAACAGAGGGGCCTCAATGTTTTCTCCTAAGATTGAAACTCATTAGCGTCTCTGGGGAAGCAGGCGCCCAGCAGGCCCCCAGGCCTGCGGGGGACGGGAAGGGGGCTGGAGACAGACTGTGGGGCGCAAGGGGCTTTCCTGGGCTTGGTTGCTTGGAACATCCGCCTCCAAGGACCTGCCTCGGCGGGGTCGCTGGGAAAGGGAGGGAAGAAGGAAGGGCGGGGCCGGCCCCCCTGCTCCCGCCCCGCGCCTCCGCGCGCCCCTGTCCGCCCCGGCCCGGCCCAGCCCAGCCCAGCCCAGCCCAGCCCAGCCCAGCCCGGCTGGCCGGTCACACGCGCCGCTGGCCGGCCGCCTCCCTCGCACCGCCCGCTGCTCTGCTGTGCCCTGCGCCCCTGCCCTGCGCCACTCTCTGCACCCGCCGCCCACCCGGCGCTCCCGGTGACCGTGACCCTGGCCTGGGCGCGGGGCGGAGCGGGCATGTCCCGCCTGGGGACCGCTGCCCTGGCGCTGGCTCTGGTGCTCCTGGCAGTGACCCTGGCCGGGGTCGGAGCCCAGGGCACAGCCCTCGAGGACCCCGATTATTACGGGCAGGAGATCTGGAGCCGGGAGCCCTACTACACACGCCAGGAGCCCGAGCCCGAGTCCTTCTCTCCGCTGCTGCCTGCGGGGCCCGGCAAGAAGTGGGAGCCGCGCCCGCAGGAGCCCAGGCCGCCCAAGAAGGCCACCAATCCCAAGAAAGTTCCCAAGAGGGACAAGTCGGCTCCGGAGCCGCATCTACCAGGTAAGGAACTTTCTGCGCTGAGCGGCCCGAGGGGGCGCCAGTGGTTGCGCGCCTCCAGGGGACAACTGGCTTCTCCCAGTCTGTGTGTCTGAAATGAGCCAGTCCCTGGAGTCCCTGGTCTCCCCGTTGCAGCCCCTGCCTCCCTATGGGACCATATCTATGCTTCCCGCAGGCCCCGCCCAGTTCCCCAGAACTTGACCTTGACGCTGACCCGCATTTCAACTCTGGCTTATGCCCTTAGGTAAAGAGAGAGCTGTGCAACTGGGAGGCTGCCGGGAGAGTCAAGTCCCTTTTGCGCCACACTTGAAATCCCCTGGCTAAGGAGCTTTCTGCTCGAGACCTCTTCCTTCTCTGCCTATTTCTTCAATCCTCAAATACAGCTGAATTTCCGCTTTGGGGATGTGGATGGCTGGCTGTTTTGGCAGATGGCCTTCTAGAGAAAGTTCTGCCAGTGGGTCTTTACCCAGCCATGTCCGTTCTCAGCTCCCTCCCTCCCATTCTCAGTGGGTCCCTTGGGTCTTCTGCCAGGGGGCAGGATGGCACAGCCCCCGCTGGGGAGTCTGTGCCTGAAGTCTGCTGCAGCCTGGACTCCGGCTTGATGGACAGGGCCGCTGCCTGGCTGCTTGCGGTGCTCGGTCTTTCATGCGCATCTCACACCCTTCTCAAATCCATCTTCAGTTTCTGCCAACCCCATTTTCTTAGGGAAATA
This sequence comes from Cebus imitator, assembly GCF_001604975.1. Lineage (NCBI taxonomy): Eukaryota > Metazoa > Chordata > Mammalia > Primates > Cebidae > Cebus > Cebus imitator. The sequence goes on from NW_016107550.1 coordinate 1,328,846, forward strand.
ACTTCCACTAAATGTCGTAGTTTATTACCCACCTTGGGAAGTGGGGCTTTCTCTAGTTGTTTCAAATGTTCTTTGCTCAAATTGCAGGGGGCTGCAGGCCTAGTGTTTCCAGAGTGGGGCATGAGCAGGAATGTGGCCAAATTCTCTGGCCTTGCAGTGGCCCTTCCTGAAAGGAGATACGTGCGGGTGCCACCGTTACAGGGCTCTGGGTAGGGAAGGCATCGTCTTTGTTTGGTTAAACTGCTCAGGAAAGTCGGCAGCCAGGGCAGTGGGAAAGTGGAGGAGGGGGTGAGGACACAGAACTCCTGAAGGGGTGGACCCATTTGGGCACCCCCTCTGCAGAGGCCCTGCGTGCTTCCATTTGTGGCCAACTTTGAATGGGCAGGCATTTCAGAGCTGTGTGACAGCCCTGAACACAGCCATCCAGAATTTCCAGTGTTTCAAGGGAGTTGTGGGAATTCAGATGTGTAAGAGCCACAGTGGCTTAATAACAGGGTTAGGAGTGGGAAGAGACTCATATTTGTTGAATATCGACTGTGACTCCATTAGAAGCTTTATGTGCCACTGTCTCATTTAATCCTTTCAGTGGCTCTGAAGGGTGGGTGAGGCTCAGACAGTTTAAGTAACTTGCTCAGTGTCGCTTGCTGGCTTGGGAGATTTGAAAGCCTTTCTCCTGCGCTTTTTAACTTAAGGCCTTTTTGGTTTGGTAGTTTGAATCAAATCCACCTGCATTCTAGTTTTTGTAGTGGCTGCTACGTGCTTAGCCCCACCCTGGGCATGGTGGGGTGGGGTAGGCAGGAGACATGTATGTTGGGTTCTGTACTCACTGCGGGTGGAGCCAAGTGAGAAAGTAGAAGGAGCTCCAGACTGGGAGTCTGAAGAGTGTACCTAACCCCCATGTCTAGGGCTCATCAGCTCAGGGATCTGGGATCGTGGCTCAGCTTTGTGAGCTTTAACCTCATCATCATTTGCAAATAGGAAGACTGGCATCTGTCACTCACTTTACTTTGTCAATTGCTGTAAAAACCTCTTAATGAAAGCTTCCAGTGTGCCTGCCAGCGTATGTGCTAGTCTTCCTGTGGACCTTTCATTCATTCCCCAGGCCGTTACCAAGAACCTGCTGAGTACCAGTGCTGGGTGAGATTCTAGGAGTGGGGAGAGCAAGACAGGCCTCTTCCCTCACCCCGCCATGGAACTCAGCTGGGGACTCTGAGAAAGTGATCGCAGTTGTGCTGAGGGTTGCACAGAAGTGTGGGGTGTTAAGCAAACAAATAAGCTGGGGGGGCTCACTTCTCTGAATTTGGGGGGCTGGGGCAGTGCTTCCCTGGAGAGGTGATGTTTAAGACCTAACAAGTAAGTCAGCTTTATTGTCCTGGGGACTCATGCAAGTGACCAGATGTCATTCCTAAGGTAGTCAGGTTTCTTTCCCTACAGAAAACAGCTCAGAAAGTCACAGCCTGGCCAGAGCAGTGTCCACAGACGAATACGTCTGTAGACTCAGGGGTTACATGGGGAGGTGACTGTCTTTAGGCCTTGGAGAAAAAGCTCTTGCCACCCTTGGAATGGGGTCTCTGGAGGAGAAACCAGAACGAAACCTGAATTTGCAAGAAAAAGCTCGTTTGCTTTTGGAAGGCCATCTTGCAGGTAGAGACAGGCCATGGGGGAGCCTGTTTATTCGGCACCTAGCCTCTGCTCCAGCAGGAAATGTTGCCAAGTGCAGGGCGGCCCTGGCACCCACGGGGATCTCCAGGCCCCAGGCTGAAAACAGGTCTTCGGAAAATCTAGAGATTTGGGTCAGAGGCCTGTTGGGGCAGCCGCCTCTGGGCCTGCTACCATGTCAGCCTTGTTTCTAATGAGTTCTGCGGGGCTTTTTGAGAGCTCTCCCCAACCATGGCAAGACAAGTGTGACATTTATCTCGCATTTTTAACTCCTGTCCTTTTTTATTTTGGTGTTTGCTCAGCAGAATCCTCTGCCCTGGGCCAAAGTGGGAAGACCGATTTAAGTGTGAACTTGGTTAGGGGAGTCAGTGTCAGTTTTGTGCAGTTCAACTACACTAGGAGAAAATTATTTTTTTTCCACTTTAAGTAGCAGCTTGATCTATATGCTGCTCATGGTGTTAATAGAAGAACTTATCTCTGCACTGGATTGTTTTGGAATATCTTAGTAAGGCACTTACAGAGGAAGGAACATTGGACTGTGGCCTGGAGTGTTTAATGCAAACTTCTGTGCTTTGCTTCACTGGATGGATGATGCAATGCTATGTGCCAGGCACTGAGGTGGGAGTGAGGGGTTCAATTTAGAGATGCATAAGTATAAAAGCATATATAACTAATTAAAACTCTATATGTGCTTTATCTTTGCAGATGGTGAAATGTTTTTGGCAGGCCTGTAGGAGGGTTTATGCAAGGAGCCAAGGGCATTGGGGCTTTGATCTTGGTGTGGGCTCTGGCTTCGACCTTTGGCTGTTCTTTCACGCCACCACAGAAATGCCCAATGGGTGTCATATGCTGACATTCATGGAGATCCTTGGAGAACTGAACCCTTTGGCTAATTGAGAGTGTTGCATTTTCCGTGAGTGGCTGACAGACATCCAGAGAAGTAGAGCCCCAATATACTAAAGAGAATGGAATCTTTAAAAACATTTCTTTAAGTTTTTATTTGGAAATAATTATAAACTCACAGGAAATAGCGAAAATAGTACAGTGAGGCCACATGTACCCTTTATCCAGCTCCCCCCAATGATAACCTCTTAGATGATTTTAGTACAAGATACTTCAGCCTTGGAAGGATTGATGTTTTGAGCCAACTGTGTGTTTGTGCGTGTGTGTGTGTGTGTGTGTGTGTGTGTGCTTGAGCCAACAGGGGAGGAAGGGGGCTGCCCTCCTCTGCATCATAGGATGTTTAGCAGTGTCCCTGGCCTCGAAACTGGATGCCAGTAGCACCCTCCCCGCAGTTGTCACAACCAAAAATGTCTCCAGACGTTGCCAAATATCCCCAGGGGATTGCGAATCCATTCCCAATCACACTGTTGTATACGGTATCAAAACCAGGAGGCTGACAGTGGTATGGTACTGTTGACTAGATGACATGCCTTGTTCAGATTTGACCAGTTCTTACACGCATTTGTGTGCATGTTCGTGGCAGTTTTAGCACACGCATGGGCTTGTGACACCACCGCCACTATCAGGATATGGAACTGTAGACTCCTTTCCTTAGGTTGCAGTAGGATTTTGGTACTGTGCAATTTCTGAGGTCCTCATTGTGAACACTTGTCCATCCCAGAAGTTTAGAACTCTAAGGAACCTAAGTGGACCCTGAGCACAGATTCTTGCTCATTGCAAGATTCTAACAGTGAGCCACCCAGCCTCTGCTCACAGGCTTCCATGGATGGGCTCTCATCATTCAGTGGATTAAGAGTACTGATTGCTAGAGTGTTCTTCCTCATATGGACTTGACAACGTTCTGCTCTCTAATTCCATTTATTTAGCTGCTTCAAATGGAATTTGACAGTTTCTAGATCCCTGCATTTGGAATGATTTGAGGCCACGGAGTGAATCTCAAGTCCTCATTTTTCATTATTCCAGAGTTAAGAATAACATAAGGGGCCACATTTTGCACATACAAGTAGGTTTGGGGGTATCTTACTTTGCATGCCGTCTTCAAATTGATGACCCTGGTTTGCAGCCATATTCCTTTTAAAGAATAAAATAGAACAGAAAAATAAACCATAATTAAAGAATTTACATTTTTCCTCCCATTTGGCAGTAGCAATCAAATCAAATAATAAATTGAACTATTGATTTGAATGATGGATATGAAGGTTTTTTTTATTTCTCTTCATTGCACATTGGGTTAGAAGTAGGCTTGGATATGTAGCCTTTAAATTTGAGTTTCTGCTTGGTCCTTTGTTCAGAGTTCTGTTCATGCGCGAGTGAGAATGTGTCCCTGTTTGAATGTGACCAAACCCGAATCACCGCCATAGTTTTGAGCCCGTGGAATTTGCAGAGGGGGCAGCGAGTCATGTTTGTTTGTGTGTCTGTGTTCAGAATCATTGAGTTTGCATTTTGTAGTGTGCTGTGCCCCAGTTGCAGGGGGAAATAACCAGAGTTGCTCTTTGAGCATATTTGGTTGTAAACAAAGCCTTTTCTGTTGTGTGTGCTGTAAGCCAGTTGGTGAAAAGGGCTTCACATTTAAGCTTTCCTTCTCTTTTCAGGGTGTTTTGCTGCATTTGGCTTTTGGATGGAAATGTCTTCTCCTGGGCAAAATGGGAGTGTAAGGATTAGGAGGCTGTGTTTGTAAATATTTCAATAAGTATTTTAAAAAGCAATCACAATGCCATTAGCATACCTGAACAATTAATAAGCAATCCTTAATGTCAAATTGTATGCTTACTTTAACAGTTAAATTGAAAGTGTTTTGTCCAGGTAAACTCCCTACAAAATTCCAAGGGCGAGAACGTCATTTCCTGTATATTAGCAAGCAGCTTTCTAAGACACCACCTCTGTTTCCAAAATGCTTTCCAAAGTCAACTATTAATGCTGGCAAATTTCCTCTTGCCTGTGCCCAAAATTCCAGAAACCAGGGCGCGTGCATGGATAATAAAGGAGGACACTCCCATGTTTGGGGAAGTTGGCCTGGTGGCTCTTAAAAATAGCCACTGTGTTTTCTGTATGCCCCAAGTGTCCATGGCATCAAGGTGCTTATGGTACCTTTAGTGTGGGGACAATGGCAGCCTGGCCCTGGAGCCTTGATTTTGGAGGTGAGGGTTTTCTCTGGATGTCCCTGAGAGTCCAGGGAGCCTGAGCTCTCAGTCTTGGCATCTCCAGCAGTGGCTCTGCCTCTTATGGCCCCTTCAGGCCCCAGCCATTGCAGCTGCCGCTCTGGAATCACAAAACCTAGGAAATTAGGGTTACTTTGGATGGCCACTGGAAGTGTTGGTATCCACATCTGGCTGGCAGCTCATTGGGCATCATAGGATGGTTGGCATGGCACAAAACGCCTTCAAATCTTAATTTAAGTCTAATTTCACAGACTCGTATGGAATGTCTGGTTCATGCTAGGCATAGGTAGGTGCTCCGTGGTAACTTTTTTCAGGGTTGAGAGAGAGCTGAGATCTCTGGTTCTCCCATTCATGGGCATTTGAGACTTCTCCAAGCCTCAATTCCTCATGGGAACATGACATGGGAACAATTAATAACCCAAGCTTTTGGAGGAGGTGTGCGATTGGATGGGTCAATGCCCAGCCTCCCAGCCTTCCAGCCTTTGGAGGGCCAGCTCAAAGACATCTCCCCTCCCCACCTCAGAGGCACCTCCCCACCCTGAGTCCCCAGCCAGGTTGAGTCCCCATTGAGTCCTGCCAGACAACACAGCCTGAGTTATGGTGTTTCCCTTCACCTTTTCACCTGTGCTACTTGAAATCTCCTCCTAGATTACAGCACTGTGCCCAAGGCCTTCTTGTCTCAGGCTCTGTTTCCAGGTGGACTAAAATGAGACAGGCAGGTACCAACAGCTCCCTGCAGTGTCTGCACACACCCACCCACCTGCTGCTGTTACTGGGGTGTCTCTTTAAAGACAAAGGACTCCATTTGGTGGCAAGTCAGAAAGGCGGCTGCTGGCTGCACAGAAGGTGGGAGTGGGGGACCGCAGGGCACTGCTACCCCAGCCAAGCCCACAGTTCCTTATGCCCAGATCTGAGGCCAGGTCTTCCATATGAAAGACTGGCCCAGGGGAGAGTGGAACTGACCAGGCAGGTTTCCCAGAGAAGACACAATGGAGAGAGAGAGAGAGAGAGGGGGGGAGAGAGAGAGAGAGAGAGAGAGAGAGAGAGAGAGAGAGAGAGATGGGCCGTGGGATTTTGATGGATTGTTTGATTGATTTTGGTCTAGGCTTGGTAAAAAGTTCTTAGACAGTTTCTCGAGTACCTCTGTGTCCAGGCCACAGCCTCTTTACAGTTCTCATCGAGATCACTGAGATGGATGGAAGACAGTGCATCAGTCCACTGCTCAACTCACCTTTCGGGATCACTGATCCCCTGGATTCTTGTTTCCTCTGGGAGTTTCCTGTCCTCAGAATTGGATAAGGGTGTAGGCGGTTCCTCCCTGTGTCGTGGCCTTTCCCTGCCAGGATCATACAGAGCAGGCATTTCTCACTGCTTTTGTTTAGATTTTCATGTTCATCTGTGAAGGTCTCCTGGCTCTGCCTGTGTGAGCGTTCCCAGCAGATCTGGTGTGTTTGTGGTGATTTAGCCTTGAGGCTGCAGTTCTAGGGAGCCCCAGAGAACCTCTTTGGGCATTTCTTTCTCCTAATGTGGGTTCCTTAAGCAGAAGTAGGAAGGACCTCAGAGCCCGGGGCCAGGCCCTTCACTCTAGGAATGCAGAGCCTGTTGGACTGGAATTTCCTGGGAAAGTGCAAAATTGTAGCAAAGCATTTTTTTTTTCTGCTTCTGGGGGGTTCTACTGTAAGCTCTTTGTATAGTGAGGGGAAAAATAGTTCTTTATTAACCAAGAATTATATTTATCACTTTAGACCAGAATAGAACATGTGGCCCGCATTGGCAATTCAGTTTGCTACTTTTAAGGAATTTGGTTTTGTCACGCGGCCCAGATGGAGCTGCTGGCTCCGTCCTGGCCCCTTCCTGCACACTGTTTCCATTTTGCTTTCTTTCATCTGCATGGACCATATGCTGCCTTTCTTGTTATGAGAGAGGAAGGGGCTATGAAGGGGGGGCCTGTATGCTGCCCGTGAAGGGCTTGGATTTGGAGTCAGTCTCCAGCTCTGTCCCTTCCAGGCTCTGTCTGTGACTTTGGGCAGCTCCCTTCCCCCTCTGAGCACCTGTGTCCTCATCTATAAAGTGTTGTACAGAAGACCCTGTTAGAATCTATGTGAAATGCCTTGTAAATTTTGAACCATGCTACGCATATGAGCTGTTATTCCTCTAGCGACTGGAATCACTCTTTGTGGTGGGTGAGAAGATGGAAGCCTTGCTCAGTGAGGCTGCAGGCCAGGTGCAGGCCAGGTGCAGGCCAGGTGCAGGCCAGGTGCAGGCCAGGTGCAGGCCAGGGCTGCCCTAAGCGCTTCAGGCAGCGTTTTGTTTCCTGTTGGTAGTTTCGCTGTGGCAGGTACTGTTGCCTTCTCCTTTCACTGATGAGGGAACTAAAGCATAGAGAGGTGACGAGGTCATTCCAGGACACACCTGGGGGTGCAGGGTCAGATGTGACAGCACCTCAGACTGGAACCAGGCCCTCAGGCCTGTGCTTCCAGCTGCCAGCTGCCTCCTCCCCAGCAAAGGCGCTGGGCCCCTGCCTGCTGTCTCAGCCCCATCAGCCACTCCCTTCAGGGAGTCTGTTCCCACTTGTTGATCCCACTCCCCATTCCCCTGTCAGGGGAGTCACACTCTCAGTGTAGCAGGACCTTCGCCTGGCATGCAGACTTTCACTGAGTCCCAGAGCTGAGGGGGGCCATTTCCTCATAGGCCTGAATCTGCCTGGGCCTAGGATACCTGGGCCATGGTGTTGTGGTATGGGGGCTGGCAGGGCCATGGTGTAGGGTCTGCCCAAGCTGTGGTATTGAGGGCTGCCTAGGCTGTGGTGTGGGGACTGCCTGGGACATGGTATATTGCTGGCAGGGGGTTGCCTAAGCCATGGTATTAGGAGCTGCCTGGGCCATTGTGTTGTGGCGTGGGGACTGCCCAGGCTGTGGTGTTGCGGGCTTGTCAGGCCATGGTGTTTTGGTGGGGGGGGGTTGCCCAGGCCATGGTGTTGGGAGCTGCCCAGGCCATGGTGTTGGGAGCTGCCCAGGCCATGGT
>NW_016107550.1:1336930-1345344 GCF_001604975.1 Cebus imitator
GGTGTTGGGAGCTGCCCAGGCCATGGTGTTGAGGGCTGCCTGGCTCCTATTCTCCCTCCCTGTCCACATGGAGGCCCCAGGGAGGTGGCCCTGGGTGAGGAAGCCTGCTGTGAACACCATCTTCTGGGGCAGGCTGGAAGAGGGTGTTATTTTCCAGAGCTTTGGCTTTTTTCTCACATAGTTTGTGAAACATTTTTCCTTTCTTTTCTTAAAACACCCTATGCGTCCACAAAATCCAACTGAGCCTTTCAAAAGTTATACTCCTGATTTTTGTGGCCCCACGAAGGCCTTTATGGAGCCCTGGGAAGGCTCTAGAGGAGGTGGCTTTCTTCCATGGTTTTCCCACCAGCTTGGATGCTCCCGCCCACAGAAGCAGGACACGGGTTGAGGCAGCATCGGGCAGAGATGTGGGTCCAGCTCTGACCCACCTTCCTACTCTGGCCTTTAGGGAAGTTTCAGTTAATTGGCTTCTAGATGCTAATGGGGCACCTAATTACTTTTATTTTCTTTCAGCTTACATGAAAATGAAAGATACTTCTAGCAGGCCACACCCAAGAATATAACAAAAAGGGGGTTTCCTTTGGCTGGGCCCAAGGTACTACTTGAATTTCTTGAAGATTTAAGGTTTTCTTAATAAGAGTTCTTTTAGCGGATGGCTGTAGAATAGTCAGAAATGATTTCATTATCGGCAGAATCCACCAGCTCGTTTTGGTATTTCAACTGGCTTTTAAAGTTCAAGCTACGTTTCTTTCTCCACAGACCTGTCCCACCTCTTGTTTCTGTTTGATCACTCACTGACTGATTCATTTGTTCATTCATGCATTCATTCATTCGTCACAGCCTCCTGAGTCCCAGATTCTGGAGACAGAGCAGTGAGCCAAGCCAGACGTTGTCCCTGTCCTCCTCAACAGACACGTCCCATTACCACTGGGATGCTGCCACTCAGGACAGGTGCAGAGCTGTGATGTGGCTGCCAGCGCCCTGCCCAGGTCTTTTTTACCCACAGGGACACACAGCCCCCAGGTACCAGGAGTCTCCACTGCAGGTAGCTCACACCTGCTTCCACCTCTGGAGAAGGGCCCTTGGAAGGCTATATCTCCCACTCTCAAGCTGATCAGACTGTAGCCAGAGGCCAACTGCAGTAGAAATGACAGCTCCTTGTCCTAAGTCGGGACAACCCTGTGTGCAATTGCTCCTCCAGAGCTCCTGTGGGATGGGCTGAGCCCGACTCTGGCTGAGATCACAGCCTTGCTTAGCTCCTTTCCCGACCCCATCCTCCTTCCTTTCCTTCCCTTCTCCCTCAATACATCTTGTGCATTTAAACCTAGGCTCTGCCTAGAGGCAACCTGACCTGAAACAGGTGCTATCAACATCCATCAAGGTGGGTTTGATTCAGTGGGGAGGTCAGGAAAGCCAGTTTAAGGAGGCGATGCCAGAGCCGAGATTTGCAGGATCAATAGGAGCTAATTAGCTTGAAAGTGAAGGGAGCGGCACTCCAGGAGGAGGAACAATGTAGCACAAAGTTCTGGTGGGAAAGAAGCATGAGCTGAAGGCTGAGCGGAACCCAGCGTCGCTGGAGCACGGAGAGGGACTGCAGCATGAGAAGGAGCCAGGGGGCCAGCAGGAGCATGGCAGGCAGGTGTCGCAGGCTATGCCAAGGAGGCTCCCCAAAGAGGGGCAGCATCCTTACCCACAGGTACCAAGCCAGGGCCTGGGAGAGAGTTAGGTGGGAGAAGCCCAGCAGGGTGGAAAATGCTAGGGATCACAAGTCCGAGGCTCCACTTCCAGTTCCAGAAACTACAAATGATGTCTCTGGGCCTCGGTGAGGGTCAAATATACTACCCCAAAGCGTCCTTCAGTCTTATAATGGTAACAACCTGCAGGTGTACATTGTTTTTATTAGGAGTGTTTATTTTCCTGGGTGTTTCTAATAACACTCTTCCTTTTCTTTAACCAGAGACCCCTTAAAGTTCAAGATACCATCTTTAGGGACAGGGGAGATGGCTGCTGTGCAGGAGAGGACAGTCAAGCTCTTAGCATCCTGAACCAGCCCTGACATATGTGAAAGTAAAGGCGTCTCTCTCTCCCCTTTTAGGTAAAAACAGCAACAAAAAAGGCATGAAAACCAGGAGCTCTGAGAAGGCTGCCAGTGATGATCATCATGTCCGCGCGGCCCATGAAGATGTCAGAGAGAGTAAGTGAGGCTCTTGGAGAGCCCCTACCCCTGTCCTAGCCCCTGTTCACGGAGAGTGGGCGGGTGCAGGCCCCTGGTGCAGCAGCCTGACTGCAGATTCCCTGAGCGTGGGGCTGCCTGGGGCCTGCTGTCTATTCCAATGCATGGTGCGGGGGCGAGGACATCCACGGCAGCTTCTGCGCCGCATTCACACTTGTGCACTGCCTCACAGCTCACAGCCAGATTTTCCCGACTGATTCAACTGAAGTCAGTTTTGAATTTCCTGGAGCCCTCGGTTTCTTTTCCCACCTCCCTCTCCTCAAAGACAACCTCATTTCCTTTCTTGTGGGACCTCTTAGCTGCCCATGGCCTTAGTGTGTATTTCTTATCTCCCAACCTGACCCAGGAGCCTCTGGGGTCAGAGATCAAATCTACTTGCAAAATACGCAGTGCTAGGCGGGCGTCTCACAGTCACATGAATATAGTGCACCTTTAATTACTCACCTTGGAACGTTCACAGATGCTGGTTTGAGACTCATGAACAATCTCTGGCCTGCGAGCTGTAACTATTACTATTAATCACTACCATTATTATTATTGTATCATTATAATTCTCAACTGTGGTAACCAGGATAACATTTCTGCTAAAATTAGTAATAATAGCTATTTATTAAGCACTTAAGTGGTAGCCAGACACTTGGCTATTTGACATCCCCTAGTGCCCCTCTGACTATTGTGGGTATTGTTCTTATCATTATTATCCATATTTTACAGATTAGGAAAATGAGACATAATTGACTGAGGGTTATGCAGCCTCCATGTGGTAAAACAGGGGCATTTGAACCCAAGATTTTCCGATTCTAGATTTTTTGCGCAATATACTGCTTAAAATAAACAATGCATTTCACAACTTCGCATTTACAGAGGCAGGACTTGTTTTCAGCTGCCGTGTGGGTCCATGAGCCACGTTACAGAGTTGATTGTCACAGATGGAAGTACGTGTTTCCTTAGGCACAATGTAATGATTTGGCACAGTGTTTCTAACCAAGAACTCGCCATCAAAGCAATCGTAGAGATGACTAACAGTGCATCCTCAAGTGAAAACAGAAGTCAACAACAATGACCTTTTGCATTCACTCACCAAATGTAAAGTATGTTCCTTCTTAAAGTGGGCAGGCACGCACTCCACCCATTGCCCATGAAGAGGACTCTCTGGACCGGGAGAGTCCGTTCTGTGCAGTGCATGCTGGGGCTGTGTTTCTGCTGCTCGACCCTGACAGTGTTGTCCTTTGGGGTCTTCTCTAAATGGTGGGTAACAGGACTCATCATCTTGAATGGGCCTTGGACATTTTGTGCCCAAGCAGGCTGATAAAACGCCAGCTGTTTCTTCAGGATTACAAATGCCACAGGGCTGATGTGGCTTTGAGAGCTGGCCTCGCCTCCCTGGGTCTTGCTGCCATCAGATCGGGTCCTGGTACTTCTTCACTGCCTTATTAATGTTTAAGTGCTTTTAAACATATTTTGCTCAGATTGTTTTTAATAGCTTCAGCAGAAGGGTTGGTTTGGATTATCTTAGTTCTCTATTACCAGAATTGGAAGTTCTTAAAATTTTGGGGAGACATTTTCAGAAAGATTTTTGAAGACTCCATTATAAACACACACACACACGCGTGCGCGTGCGCGCACGGACGCCTGAATTTGCCTCCTTTTCTGCCATGGGTACACCCCTCCCCACTGGCCCACCCAGGATTGCTCCCCCGGCCTTGGCCTCAAAGCTCTGTCAGGTTGGGATTACTGGTCTCGCAGGCAGTCATTATGGCTCTGGTTCATTGAATGCCCTAAATGTAATTTTAGCCTATGAAACTTTTTTTACCGAAAAAAAAAGGAGGGGTCGAGGATCGCCTTGGAGGGGAAAAGCAGCTGGGGAGATCTCTGACAGGCAACTTACAGATGGTGGCCATGGAGGCAGGCACATGTGGCAGGGTGGCGTGGCCGTTAGAAACATAGGCCTAGGGTCAGGCGCCTGAGCAAGCAAGGTGTGGCCTCAGATGCAGAACTGGGCATTCTCAGAACCCTCGTCTCAGCATCTCCTCAGGTTGCACTGGGGGCCTTGAGGGCAATGCGGCAGAATGTTGCAGTGGTACACGTGACAGCTACATTATGTTCAAGGTGGCGAGCAGAGCGGATGTCAGCCACTTCATTTGCAATGTGGTGGGCAGTACAGACAATGTTAACCACATTGAGTTATGAGGATGGTTGGGATTAAAACGCTTATCTCAGTTGTGGAAGTCACCCTTAGGCAACTTTGGCTTTTGGGAAAGAGAACATGTACGTGGCTGTCACTGTGATTAAGGAGCAGTGTCAGCTGTGGCAAGTATCCAACTACATTTTAGATGTTGTTTTGTAATACTTTAAGAAGTTAGTTGAGTCATCGTTCTAACTAATTCTTCACCTCTTCTCATGTCCACACCCTTTGCTGTGTAACTCTTTAGTTCCTTTTACCAAAGCTGGAAGTCCCTTGGCTTTGGGCTGGTCCATGAGCCTTGTTTAGGCTAACAGATGAAGGTGAAGGGGTCATATGTCAGTTCTGAGCCCACGTTTTGGTAGTTTCCATTTGCCTCTGGGGTGTCTTGCATCTTCACAAGAAGAGTGTGCATACCTAGACTACTGGTCCTAGGAGGCTGAGCAATGAGTGGAATAGATATGGGTCCAACCAGCAACCCAGAGCTACCCAGCTGAACTCAATTGATCTACACACACCTGAAAGTAAATGCTAATTGTGTGCCATTAAGAGTTTGGTATTGTTTGTTATACAGCAGTAGCTGACCAATACAATGAAGATGAAGAATGACTGTTTTTTCCAAGGTTGCATGGCGTTCCATAATATAACCACCTAATAATAGACATTTATGTTGTTTTCAATTTTTTGCTACTATAAACAGCTTTTGTTGCAATGAAATTATCTTATGCCATGTTATTTACCATGCATTAATTGCAGAATTATTCTCTACTTGGCAATTCCTGCCATAATTTGACCATTTCTGGCCTCTGCTTCCTTTTTTTCCAGCCAGAAGAGGGATTGTTTTTTACACGTGTCCTGAGCTTTCAGCCTCTGCTTACGTGTTCTCTCTATAGGCTATTGGACAAGCATCAAAGTTGGGGTTTGACAGGACAGCTTTGGGATCAGACTTACACTTGAGACTCTGGAAAAGTTACTGACTTCTAGCTGCCAGACTCTGGACAAGTTACTAACTTCTCTATGAATCACATTCCCCTTCTGTGAAGTGGGAATAATATTACCCTTATAGGCATATTGTGAAGATTAAATAATGTCTGCACAGCGTAGCATCCATAGCACACAGTAACCTCTCAGCAAACATTAGCTATGATTTTAATTTACCATCTTGAGATTTTTTTTTGCTTACTTTAGAACACGGGCTGGCAAACTTCTTTAAAGGATCAGATTGTAAAAATATTTCATGCTTTAGTAGCTGAGAGGCAAAATCAAGGATATTACATAAGTGCTTACATAATAATTTAAAATGTAATCCTTAAAATATTTACCATTTATTTTTATTTCACAGATCATACAAAAACAGCGGTGGGCTGTGTTTGACCTTTACATGGGCTGTGGTTTGTCAACCCCTGCCTTAAAAGTTCAGTGCTCTGCAAATCCCACTTCCAGGAAGCCTCCTCTGATCACCTCTCTTGAGTTTCCTGTGCTTCTTCCTCATGGTCCTGGTTCCCTCTTTCTCGTATCACAGTGATTCCTGTGCACAGCTCTTTGGTTCTGAAAGCCTGTGAATGCTTATGAGCAGGGGCCCTGTCTGATTCATCTCTGGGTAGACCCAGTGTTGGTAGCAGCACTTGACAATGGCAAACCTGTTTGTTGAGTACCCACATTGTGGCAGAGCCAGCATCATGGTGCTCTACAATGCTCAGATGGGTTCTCTATGACCCAGAGTAGCAGCTGGCTCTTTCAAGGAAGTGGTCTTTGATTTCAGTTCTTAGAGCCAGATCTGTAGAAAAGAAACATAATCAGCCAGGTGTGGTGGCTCATGCCTGTAATCCCAGCACTTTGGGAGCTGAGGCTGGTGGATCACCTGAGGTCAGGAGTTTGAGACCAGCCTGGCCAACATGGTGAAACCTTGTCTCTACTAAAAATAAAAAAATTACCTGGGCATGGTGGCACACACTTGCAATCCCAGTTTCTTGAGAGGCTGAGACAGGAGAATCACTTGAACCCCAGAGACGGAGGTTGCAGTGAGCTGAGATCATGCCATTGCACTCTAGTCTGGGTGACAGAGTGAGACTCCATCTTACAAAAAAGAAAAAAAAAAAAAGAATGATGTCCTACCAAGATGGAAGTAGAATGGTTTCTTTGTTAGATGTTGGTGAATGTAAGATGGTTTGATGCATCTCCCTCATGCCTTGGCTGGATGAGATTTGAGGCCTCAATCAGGCACCATACTTGGGGATTGGCCAGCGTAATGTATTTTGTGTGTGTTTTAAGCTTGAGGGTTTTTCACTGCATCACAGACAGTTTGGTTTTTCATGCAAGCTCTTCTTGTAAACCTCTTCTCTTCATTGCATAACCAGACAGTTCCCTGGGGCTAAGTTGGGTCTTTCTCATTGACATCTGGCACAGCTGGTGAGGGTGATGTCGCTATTCCCAGACCCCTGGTTCTGGAGGATTTTACTGACCTAGGAGACATGATAAACTGCCACACCTGTATTTCAGACTCCTGTGGGAGTGACAGGGGAGGTGAGGGGCCAGAACTGGGACACAGTCACACCCCTCTTGACAGACTGTGGTTAGGAAGCCCAAGAAATGTGGGCACTGGGAAACCAAAGGTGCCTTGACTCCTTGCTATTTTCCACTTTCTGCTCCATCTCAAACATGCCTAAAAAGTTATTCTTTAGTCTCTAAAATGAAACATGTGCCTTTGAAGGATTTTATAGCATTCCTTTACAATGTGGAGAGTTTTATTTTGTTCTTCCAATGATGGTTTTGTGGCAGGGCCTTTACTGGGTTTGATTAGGGGTTCTGGGCTGGCTGTAGCCTATACGAGACATGTTTGTAAACTGAGTGTGTTTATGAACACCACATGAGCAGTGTGGCCAGTCTGCAGCTCAGGCTTCAGACACCTTGATCTGAAACCAGAGCCAACAGTGGACTTGCCAGCCTAGAAATACTTCCCAGACAAGGGTTTAGGGGACAGAACTCTGATGTGCTAGGTAGCACCCATAGGTGGCATGAGATTTCCTTCATTTCCATCAGCTACTTGACCCCAAGTGTGGTTCTTATTGACCAAGTACACACTGGTCCATTTAGAGGGGAGACATTTTAGGGCTGTACCTCCTTTGAATCTCCATGACAAAGGCTAGCATATGTGCTTCTGTTGCTCTTGGGGAATTTGTTCTTGGCATACTGCGACCTATCTTGTTTTCATCTTCTCAAGGCTTCTGTGATGAAATCCTCTTTATTCTGTATTACGGACACTGGCATGGATTTAACAGAAAACCAAATTTGCCATGTTATGCCCTAAAACTTTACAAAAAAATTGGCATTTAAATCACTTGTGGTGGAAGTTGTTCTTGTGGTGAAAGTAGATTTCTTTTCTCGCTTATTAAACATTTGACTGAAAGCAGTAAACACATGCTATAAACTGATCATGTCCCCACAACATTTGTATATTGAAATGGTAATTTACAAGGTGATGGTATTTGGGGGTGGGACCTTTGTGTCTGTGTAGGGGGAGTGAATAGATCATGAGGGTGGAATTCTCATGAATGGGATTAGTGCTCTTGTAAAAGAGACACCCAAGAGCTCCCTTACCCTTTCCTCCATGTTAGGACACAGGGAGAAGATAGCCACTGTCTATGAACTAGGCCCTCATCAGACACTGAATCTGTTGGTGCCTTGATCTTGGACTTCTCAGCTTTCAGAAATGTGAGAAATAAGTTGAGCACAGTGGCTCACTCCTATAATCCCTGCACTTTGGGAGGCCAAGGCAGGTGGATTGCCTGAGCTCAGTAGTTTGAGACCACCCTGGGCAACATGGTGAAACCTCATCTCTACTAAAATACAAAAAATTAGCCAGGCGTGGTGATGCCTGCCTGTAGTCCCAGACGCTTGGGAGGCTGAGGCACGAGAATCGCTTGAGGCGATGAGGTGGAGGTTGCAGTGAGCCACTGCACTCCAGCTTGGGCTACAGAGTGAGACTCTGTTTCAAAAAAA
>NW_016107550.1:1345759-1396678 GCF_001604975.1 Cebus imitator
TTTAGTAGAGACGGGGTTTCACCATGTTGACCAGGATGGTCTCGATCTCTTGACCTCGTGATCCACCCGCCTCGGCCTCCCAAAGTGCTGGGATTACAGGTTTGAGCCACCGCGCCCGGCCTCAATTTCTTAATTACTGTAGCTTTATAACAAATCTTGACATCTGGTAGAGCAGGACCCACTCTTCTTTAGATGTTTTGTTTATTCTTGACCCATTGTGTGTACTTGTAAACATACATGCACAAATTTCATCAGCTAGTCAAGTTCTACAAAAATCCTCTTGGAATTTTGATTTAGATTTGCACTGATTTTATGAATCAATTTGGGAGAATGAACACATTTACAACATTGACTCTTCTAATCCATGAATATGGTATATCTCTCCTCTTACTAGACCTTCTTTAATATCACTCATAAAAATTTATTTCTAGAGGTCTTATATGTCTTTTAATAGATTTATTCTTTGATGCTTGCTATTCTGTGATACCTTTAATTTCAATATTCTACTATTTATTGCTAGACTACAGGTGTATAGTTAATTTTTGTATGTTGATTATTCAGCATTCTTGTTAAACTCTTATTAATTATATATTGATATTTGAGTACAAAATCATAGTGTATATGAAATAATGACAATTTTGTTTTTTCCTTTTCAATTCTTATACTTTTATTTATTTTTTCTTTACTGTGTTGGCAAAGACCCCTGTTCACAGGGAATAGACCTTCCTTGTGGGTTTTAATTCTGCTTTTGCAGTTTTAGTTTTCTTGCTATTTTGCCTTATTTAAAATATTTTTCTGTTTATCCTTTTCTTTAGCATTCTTTTTTTTTTTTATGGCGAGTAGAGGCCATGGCTCTTGGATTATACATAGGATAAATGGTGTCTGGGTAAAATATTTTCCTAGCTATCACATCAAGTTACTTTCAACGTCACGTTATTTCTCTGAGTATTTTGGATGGTGTGCCTCCTTTGATGTTCTTTTGGTGGAATTTTTTATTCTGCACAGACTGAACATTAGTGATCGTTCTTTATTGATTTTTGAATGAGGCAAGATTCAGCCAGATTTTCTCCAGGAGGGGCAGTCTAAGCCTTTTCTCAGATCTATAAGTGTTGACTAGCTCAAAATGCAGAACCTCTAAAACAGAAGAGTTTCTTCTGGTTTCTAGCAGCCTTTTGTCTTTTATGTATTGTTGTTCTTCTGAGGTCTCAACTTCAGGCTTCCTGTCTACTCCCAGTCAGTAACCATTACTCCTGCTTCTCCTCAAAAATAACCACTATCAGATAAAACTTTGCCTGTTTTGAACTTAATATTCATAGGCTCATACATTGTATGCTTTTTTGGGTCTGACTTATTTTGCTCAATATTATGTTTATGAGATTTATCTGTGTTGTTGTATATAGTATGGTTCATTTATTTTTTATTGATTTATAGTATTCTAGTACATGACTGTACTGCAGGTTATTTATTCATTCTCTTGTTGATGGGCATTTGGATTGTTTTCAGTTTTTGGCTATTACAAATGGTGCTGTTAGGACCACTCTCAAATAAGTCTTTTGGAATATATGAGTGTATTTTTTGCTGCGTGTATACCTATAAGAATTGCTGGATCGTAGTGTATGACTAAGTGCTGCTGGAGATTTTTTCAAATTGATTGTACCAGTGAACACTTCTACCAGCAGTGAATGACAGTTCTAGTTGCTTTACATCCTCACCAGCATTTGATATTGTCGGTCTTTATTTTATTCATATTGGTGGGTATATACTGACATCTCATTGTGGTCTTAATTTTCATTTTCCTGATGACTAACCACTAATGCTTACTTACCATAAGGATAACCTCATTTGTGAATATGTGCTCAGTTCTTTTGCCTGTTGCTTTTCTTGTTGATTTATAGGAGGGTTTTTTTTTGTTTGTTTTTCTTGAAAATACAGTGAATATGAGTCTTGTATCAGATACATGCATAGTGAATGTATTTTCCCACTTCTTGGCTCACTTTTAACTCTAATGGAGGTGGCTTTTGAATAATAAATGCTCTCAAATTTAATATAAACCAATCATCAATATTTTTTTTGTGGTCAGTACTTTTTGCTTTGTGATGAGAATGTTTTTTGCCCACCCCAAGGTCATGAAGATATTTTCATATTGTCTTCTAGTGACAAAGTTTCCTTTTATAGGAACAAATTTTCATTAAACTAATTTGATTTAAATAGAAACATTAAGGAAATAATAGTGCAGGTGGTACATGGATGTGGAAAAATTCATGAAGATGATAATAAGCAAGTGCTTGAGGGTTAAGAAATGCTCTTTTGAATCAATAATGCCTTTTTTTGAGTCTTATAAGCAATGTGTAAAGAACAGTGTTAGTTTTCCGTGATAATGCAGACATAGGGATTATCAGTTATATTGGATCATAATGCAAATTCATTCATTTATTTGGAAGCATTGGCTGGGCATTGGGAATTCAAGGATGAAAACTTGTCATTGCTGATCTAGAGGCTCACAGCCTGTTCAGGGAGACAGACTACACTACCAGGTAACAGTGTGGACTTTTTCTTTCTTTTTTTTAAAATTGTACTTTAGGTTCTGGCGTACATGTGCAGATCATGCAGGATTGTTGCATAGGTACACACATGGCAGTGTGGTTTGCTGCCTCCATCCCCCCATCACCTACATCTGACATTTCTCCCCATGTTATCCTTCCCCAACCTCCCCACCCCCCACTGTCCTTCCCTTGCCGCCCCCAACAGACCCCAGTGTGTGATACTCCCCTCCCTGTGTCCCTGTGTTCTCATTGTTCAACATCCACCTGTGAATGAGAACATGTGATGTTTGGTTTTCTGTTCTTGTGTCAGTTTGCTGAGAATGATGGTTTCCAGTTTCATCCATGTCCCTACAAAGGACACAAACTCATCATTTTTTATAGCTACATCGTATTCCATGGTGTATATGTGCCACATTTTCCTTGTCCAGTCTATCGTTGATGGGCATTTGGGTTGGTTCCAGGTATTTGCTATTGTAAACAGTGCCACAATGAACATACGTGTGCATGCATCTTTATCATAGAATGATTTATAATCTTTTGGGTATATACCCAGTAATGGGATTGCTGGGTCAAATGGAATTTCTATTTCTAGGTCTTTGAGGAATCACCACACTGTCTTCCACAATGGTTGAACTGGTTTACACTCCCACCAACAGTATAAAAGTATTCTTATTTCTCCACATCTTCTCCAGCATCTGTTGTCTCCAGATTTTTTAATGATTGCCATTCTAACTAGCATGAGGTGGTATCTCAATGTGGTTTTGATTTGCATTTCTCTAATAATCAGTGATGATCAGCATTTTTTCATGTTTGTTGGCTTCATATATGTCTTCTTTTGAAAAGTGTCTGTTCATATCCTTCACCCACATTTGGATGGGCTTGTTTATTTTTTTCTTGCAAATCTGTTTTAGTTCTTTTTCTAGGAGGTTAGGCTAAAGGCAGGTGTACATAGCCTGAGAGGGTTGAGTGCAGGGGAGGAAGTCTTGGGAGACTTTTTAGACAGAGTTAGCCACTGAGCTGGACATTTAAGAAGAAGGTAGGTGGTCAAAACCTTTGAGGTTGAGGCTCTGGGCTGCCTCCAGATGTCAGCCACTATAGCCAGCATGGGCTGGAAAGAGAGTTTCCTCTGTTGGACCCACTGGGGCCTGGGAAAGAAAATCTCAGAGCTTGCATAGCCTCACAGGTAAAAGACCTCAGCCAGGTTTGCAGGGACTCTCTTCTGAGACTGGTTGTCTCAGAACAATCACTTGGAAACTTCAGACTAGTGGTGGGTTCCTTTGGCGTCCTATTGATCAGTTTCTGGGGAGGGGTTAGGGCACCTTTCCTTTAAGTTCCCTGGGAGATTTTGATGCTCAGTTGGGGTAAGAGCTGCTGTCTGGGGAAGCCCAGTGATGAGGGTCTGGAGGATCCTGTCTGCTGTGGTGGGTGTTAAAGAGCTTTCGAAGGACGACTGGATAAGGCTGAGAATGGCTCAGAGATTTCCCAAGATCCAGAGAGAGGCCCTGCCCCTCAGGGAAGCCAGTGGTATCTGAGAAAGGCAGAAAGCTACTGCAGACAGATCTTCAGTGCCCTGGGAAACTGCCTCCATACTTCACTGATCAAAGGCAACGTCAAGTTCAGAAAGACAAAGGGAAGAATTCTGTTAAGTCGAAGCTACTCCATTTATAGTTGACAATGAAAGCAACAGTTCAGGAGGGCTGTGTGCTTATTCCTGGCAGTGCCCACCATGTCTTGAGGCAATCAGAGCAGGCCATTGGGCCTTGGACTCTGAGCTCTGCTCGTCCAGTGCAGGATGCCTGTCTTGGCTCCAGCTCTTTTCCTGGTGTGACCCCAAACACCACCAAGCAACTTCGTTTGTGTTACACTCTAGAGTTTTCAGGTCAGACAGAGGTGGTGTAAATTTGTGCTTGAGATTTTATAACTCAGACACCTAAAGGCTATTTAACTGTGTTCGGCATCCCTGAGTCTCAGCTTGTTCATGTGTAAAATGGCGCAACGATGTCCATCTCTTGGGGTCATTGTGCAGATTCAATGACAGGAGTCTCTAGCCAGTCTGGCTCTCTGTAGTTACCTGCAGGTTTGCCCTATTGCTCCCCAAATAACTACATTTTTAAAACAATTTTCATGACATGACTCATGAAAGTCTCCCACCCTCTGGATAAATTTGGGATACTGAAGGTGGGGTGTTGGGGTCAATGCCAGATTCAGAATTCTTTCTTATGTGCTATAGTCTGATTGTGCCCTGGAACTTCTGGACTGCAAAGGCCACCATGATCTTATATGCAATGGACATTTGCAATTTGTTCAAGAGTTGCTGTGCATAAATGGTGACGATGATGATGATGAGGACTAATGAATCTGTGCCAGAGGGCGAATGTCTCTTTTGTAAAGTAGCTGCAATGCAGACACTGCTAGCAAGAGGCAGATCTAAGGCAGTGCATGTGGGGTGGGGTAGAATGAGGCAGGGGACCCCACGCTCACCTCCTGAGGAATAAAGGGTGAGACTGGGAGATGGCGCCCTGCTCCGTGTGGAGTGTTCTCAGAGAGGCGTGCTCTCTTTAAGAGAAAAGCAGATTCATCCTGGATGACTGTCATTCTCCTTTCCTCTGGATTGTGACACATCTCGGATCTCTAATTAATATTTTCCTGAAGTGTTTTCACACTTTTTTTCTGTGTTCTCCTCACCCACATGCTTCTCAGGATTAGATCTTTTTTTCTTCCTAGAAGCAACAGAAACTTGATTTAATGGTAAAGGATGAATTTGTTTGTTTTAGGGGAGGAATGGGGAGCTCATCTGGAGGCTGTTGGAACAGATTGGCTCAAGAGTCACTGAAGGATTGACTGCCGGAGCCGGAGCCCGCTTTCCTGCAGCCTGGCTGGGAACCCCCGGGGATGAAGAGCTGCCAATGAGTTTCCCATTTATTTCAAGCACTCTTTAAACCTAGTAATTAAATCATCAATTGACATTGTAATACAAATATGTTACAGTTCCAACAAAGATTTTTTTTAACTTTCTGATTACAGACATTTAAATTAAGCTTTGAAATGCTTGGTTCTCCTCCATTTTGCTTAGCCATCGATGCACACTCTTGTCTTCCTCAGTGATGTTTTCTGAAGGATGGAGAAAAGTCCTAGTCCTTCGAAGTGGGATTGTGATTGACAGGTCCTTGGAACGGGACCAGATGTTTCTTTGAGAATTTAAAGTCGATGAAATTCTAACCTCTCATTCTCACTTTGCCATGCTTTTGGAGTTCTTTGGCTGGCAGAGTCCTCTGGACTCATTTTTCGGGAAGTGCCGTGCAGTCCTCTGTGTTTGCTGCACCTGCCAGTCACATGCTTGCTTGCCTTTGTTATATGT
The DNA here is from genome assembly GCF_001604975.1 of Cebus imitator. Lineage (NCBI taxonomy): Eukaryota > Metazoa > Chordata > Mammalia > Primates > Cebidae > Cebus > Cebus imitator. Next base: position 1,351,661 of record NW_016107550.1, read on the forward strand.
AAAATTTTGATGCCACAAAAGAAATAGCACTCGAAAATAAATCCCCTCAGCCAGGCAGTTTACTTCTATAGAAGGGTGCGCCTTACAGATGGAGCAATGGTGAGTGCACACCTAGACAAGGGAGGAGAAGGGGTACTTATTCCTGATGGGGGCCGCTCTTACTGCTGTGTCATTCCCCTATTGGCTAGGGTTAGACTACACAGTCTAGACTAATCCCAACTGGCTATTTTAAAGAGAGCAGGGGTATGAGCTGGAGGGGCAGGATGGGTAGTTTGGCAGGAAGGATGGTTACAGGCAGGTCAGAGCAGGTAGCCAGGGTGACCTAGGTCAAAGCAGGTGACCAGAGCAGGTGACTGGGGCAGGTGACTGAAGCAGGTGACCGGGGTGAGTCAGGACAGAGCAGGGGATGGGGGGAACAGATGTGAGCTACTGATTAGAACTGGTGGAGAAGGTTATTTACTGAAACTACAAGGAAGTTAAACTTTAAAATGGAGGACGAAGAACTGAACATACTGACATACTGACTCTTTGAAGAGAAATTGAGAACTTGTTGTATCCAACACCTTTGTGTCTATGTTTCTGGGCGCATGATTCCAGCTGTTCTTTCAGTAAAGGCCTATGGTTATGGTGCGAGTGTGGTACATTTCCTGAGTATTCATGTGCCTGAAAAGGCCTTAGTTACTGTTGTTGAAAAAATGCGAACTTTGAATGAAGAGGCCTTCCAGACAGGCTTTGTGTGAGCGACATGGCTGTTTACTCACCTGGGTGCAGGTGGGCTAAGGCCGAAAAGGGCATTAGCAAAGGGCAGTGGGGTAGGAGTTGGTTTTATAGGTTTGGGTAGTTTTTTTGGGGGGTGGGGTGTTGCAGAGTAAGTTCAGTTACAGTGGTGGGGTTGGGTGAGAGGTATTTACATTATCATAAGAACAGTTACGATGGCAGGGTTGGGTGAGGGGCTTGTCTGGCGAAGCTCCACAGGGTGGGCGATGGCGAACACAGGCAGGGGGTGGGAGACTTCAGCCAAGGCAAGCGGGACTTCGGACTGTCAGGCTCCAGGCTTGCATATGGAGACCTGACAACCGTGACTGTTGACTGTAACTTAGTGCTAGTGGCTTCCAGACCCCAGTTTCTTTTCCTTCAGTCCTTAGAATGCACAGGTTGCTCCTGCAAAGTCCTGTGCTAGTCTGACAGTCACTCCTGGTCATCTCGTGGCCGTCCTAGACAAGCCTGGGACCGTGGCGGGGAGACGGTGCTTGTCTCCCTTCTGCCATCTCTACCCTTCTTTTGAGATTTCTGGTTCTGAAGACATGGGGGTCTCCTGGACACCGGTTCATTCATGCTTTGGATCTTGTCTGGCTGCTTATTGTCTCAGAGAAGCTGCCTAGGGGTTATGGTGTTAGCAGCAGTTCCCCATTGTGGCTGGGGTCCAAAGACCAGGGTGTAGGCCAGAGACTGACGTGATGACAATGATGTCACTTCAGGGACCAGGAGTGGCCTTGAGCACTGGCCTAAGCGAGTGGGAGCTGCTGGTATCTGGCAAATTGTTTGCACTGTGTTCCCTCTAGGCTTTGTCAGCCCAGGGTGCAGCTGAGAGAGGCCCCCATCCACTTTTTAAGGCTCAGCAGGCCTGGGAACTGCAGATGGTTTCAAGTGTTTTGCCCTAGCCCCTGTGGCTCTGAGGCCTCTGGACCATTCTGCAGGTTTAAAATTCCCCACCCCTCCTCTCTCTGGAGTGGCTGAGCATGCTTTGCTTCATCCTGCATCATTTTCTCCCCACTGTAGTATTGTTCCCCTTAGCAGGAGAACTGAAGGGGGAGGAGCAGGTCATTTTATTCATTTTGGACATTGAGTAAACCTGTCAAAGATCTCTAGGATGGGCCCAGTGTGGTGGCTCACGCCTGTAATCCCAGCACTTTGGGAGGCCAAGGCGGGTGGATCACCTGAGGTCAGGAGTTTGAAACCAGCTTGACCAACATGGTGAAACACTGTCTCTACCAAAAATACAAAATTAGCTGGGCATGGTTGCAGGCACCTGTAATCTCAGCTACTCAGGAGGCTGAAGCAAGAGAATTGCTTGAACCTGGGAGGCAGAGGTTGCGGTGAGCCAACATCTTACCACTGTATTGCTGCCTGGGTGATAAGAGCAAAACTCTGTCTCAAAACAAAATAAAACACATCTCTAGGATGATGCTTCTCAGGGTAGAAAGAAAAGGAGAAAAATGAATAAGTTGAAATATTCTGAAATTCATTAGAGTGGAGTATTAAGTGTGGTGACTATTTCAATATTCTGTATTTTGAATTAATTTAGAATCTTTAAAGCAAAAGAGAATTTTCCTATCTTTTATTTTCTAGTCCCTTACTTTCCCGTCCTTCAGTATAGGAAAATGCTGCCTTTCTAAATGTAGAGATTCCTGTGTCAGACATCAATATAATTCTTTAAGATGGGCTGAGGAACTTTTCCTGGGATGCTTGATTCCGACATAGGGTTTTGCCTTGTTGATCTTTGCATAAAGGGATGCAGGATAGAGAGCTTGTGCTTAGACTACTTTATGCTTAAACTTCTTATTAACTTTTAAAAAGTATTTTAAAATGGGATTTTGGGAAGGCAGGTAGCTCCCAGCTGGCTTAGTGGGTAGTTTTTTCAGCGCCTGCAGGATTCCGTACTGTGGGGCATGGCGCCCTGCGTGGGGTATGGCGCCCTGCGTAGGGCAGGGTTGCAGTAACATTTGTTGGGTTGCACTGATGCTCATGGAAACAGGGTGGAGTCAGAGTAAGGCAGACGTGGGATGGAAGAAAGGAGAGGAGGCTATAAAAGGGAAAACTAAAGAATAGAAGATTAGAAGATTGATGAGATAAGAACTTTCTGAGTGAAGCTGATGTTACTGCTGTGTGCCTGACTGATACTGGGGCTTCTGCCACCTGAATGTGAAGGGCCAGAGTGCCGAGGAGGGAGCAGTAACAACCTGGAGGAACTTCTTCTGCAGCAGACGTTGGCAGATGACTGGGTATTTGCTTCAGCTGCAGATCGCAGGCGGCTTACTCCAGCCCCAGCATTCACAACTGCAGCCGATGATGGGAGCCTCCAGGCTTCTGAGGCCTGCCCCCGAAGTCAACAGGCCGGTCTCCAGACAAGCAAGTGGTCTGAGTTTAAACTTTTGTTTTTTTTTTTGAGACAGGGTCTCACTCTGCAGCCCAGGCTGGAGTGCATGATCTCAGCTCACTTAACCTCTGCTTCTAGAGTTTAAGCAATTCACCTGCCTCAGCCTCTTGAGTAGCTTGGATTACAGGCATGTGCCATCACACCCGGCTAATTTTTGTATTTCTAGTAGAGATGGGGTTTCCCCATATTCGTCAGGCTGGTCTCGAAATCCTGACCTCAAGTGATCCACCTGCCTTGGCCTCCCAAAGTGCTGGGATTATAGGTGTGTGCCGCTGCACCCGGCCCTGACTGTAAACTTTGTGCATGTGATTGGTCACTGATTGGTATAGACAATGCCTGCAACATCTCAGAGCTGAGGTGTGGGCTCTGAAGGTGGATTGTTAAAGGAAAGGTGGGGCTGTCTTAGGAAGTCAGTCTGAGGGCGATGAGCCTGTGCCACAGCGGGGAAAGACTGCCCTCGGGGTTGTGGAAAGAAAAGTCCAAACAAGGAAGGAAGGTCTGGACTGAGAAGGAAGAGGAGGAAGAGCAAAACAGTGTGTGATGGAAGCCAGGCCGTGCTTGGTGTGGGGGTGGAGGAGTGTCTGAGAGGGAGAAACTGCGGGGCCCAGAACACAAGAAACAGAGAAGAGGCTGAGGAGTCCCAAAGGGCCACAGACTGACCAGGGCCACTGTGAATTAATGGAGACAGACGCAAAAATCCCAGGAAAGAAAAAAAAAATCTCAGGAAAGGAAGGGAGAGGGGAAGCGGAGATGGAGGTGTTGCCCCTCCGGGTACTGGCCAGCAGGAGAAGGCAGTTGGTAGAAGTGTTAACTCCGAAGCTGGATGAGGCTGCCCCGGGCTGTGTTCACCCTCCGCTCTGGACAGCAGCTGCCGACGCCTGTTCTGTGCCCCGTGTCAGTTGTGAGCCTGATGTCCCCTTGTTTTGCTGATGGCACCCTGATCTCAGTGGGCAGCCAGGGGACCAGGTGAGTCAGGCCCTCTCTGGAGGCAAGTGTGAGGTCGCGTGGAGACTCAGAGGTATGATGGGAGTGGACAGTGCCATTAGAGTCCACCGCTCTGCTGCCTAGATGACAGGAGCTCTGTGCCCTTCCACCTGCCCCTGTCCTGTGTCTGGCTTCTGTCCGTCTCACTTTCTGCCATCCCTCTCATCTCTCCAGGGATTTCCCTTCTTCTCTAAATTGGCTGTGGTGGTTTCTTACAACCAAACGGCCCTCACTAACCCACGTGGATCAGTAATTCTGTCTTTGCCTTTCAAGGACATTGTGTTTTCTCTGTGTGGAATCTCTAGCTTCTTTGTAAGTGGCACAGGCGGTAGAGAAGGCTTCCAAACAAAGCTCAAGGCTCTAAAGATAGCATCATCTAATAAGGACAAAAAATCTCAGTGTTAGGGCATTGGGTTCCTGTAAGACCACGTTTGTGAGAGGGCCAAGTTCATGTGTGTTTATCTGGGCTTCCCACCAAAGCCATCATTTGTGCTGTGGGTCGAGGGAGTGAAGTGTCTGGCTTTGCTGTGACACCATCACAGGAGTGGACTAGTGGGCAGTTAGATGTGGCAGCTGCCGACGCTGCTGGCTGCGGGATCTGCCCTTGCAGTTGTGAGGGATGATCTAGCCCGTGAGAGGGCAGGCACTGCATTTCCAGTTGCTATTAGATGTGCACCCATGAAACATCTCACTTGTGGACACTTTCTTTTCACCCCTTGTGTGTCTTGGCAAGAGGATGGGACAGAGCTTCAGTCTATTGACAGAAAGGCAATTTTGATGGATGTGTAATTTTAGTCAGGTACCTCCTTTTTTGAATTAAAATATTCATATGCATAGGAGTCGTTCTCTTTTTCTGGAAGCGATGTTTGGAATAGCAGTTATTGTTGCTTACTGAGCTGGCACATGATCTATATGTGTCTGCCTGTCCATCTGGTGGGCTATCTGTCCATCTGCCTGTCTCTCGCTTTGACTGTATAAATGATATAAATAAAGGTGGCTTTGCTGAAGGAAGTCCATGGAACTCACCCCCTGCTGTATCTTCTGCTGTGGAGGAAAGACCCAGGGGATGGGAACACTTTCAGCGTGGCAATGAAATAAGTTCATAAGATGGCAGCACATCTTTTCTGTGTTTCTGATACTTGGTTATGTGGGACTGTTGTGGGTATGTATTGAGTAACAGGACATGGAGGGACAGGACCTGTGCCTGGTTCCCCATCAAGGTCTGAAATCCCCCAGGTCTCTTGAGCCTGGAACTAGAGCTGGCAGAGTGAAGATGAATAGAGGCTATTTCCAGGCCACCAGAATTGCCTGACAGAACCTGCTGCCTAGCCAGCTGGGTGTCACAGTCAGTGGGTGGGATATCCCTCTCAGTGGGTGGGGCCTCTCAGTGAGTGGGTTCTCTCAGTGGGTGAGATCTCTTGGTGGATGGGGCCCCTCAGTGGGCGGGATCTCTCAGTGGGTGGGGTCTCTTGGTGGGTGGGCCCCTCAGTGGGTGGGGCCTCTCAGTGGGTGGGGCCTCTCAGTGGGTGGGGCCTCTCAGTGGGTGGGGCCTCTCAGTGGGTGGGGTCTCTCGGTGGGTGGGGTCTCTCGGTGGGTGGGGTCTCTCAGTGGGTGGGATCTCCCAGGACAGGCTGGTTATTCCTGAGAATGCTGACTGTGTCTAAGCAGGACAGGCTGAGACCAGGTGATGGGGAGAAGAGCAAGGACTGAGCAGGAGATGAGGATGAGAATGGGGCACAGCAGGGCAGCAGCCCCAGCTTAGGGAGCCCAAGAGCTCAAGTCAGAGCCCAGGCTCCTGGGGCCAGGCTGAAGGATGTCCTGGAGTCCAGCCTCTCAGAAGGGATGGGTAGTCTAATGAGTCAGTGGCCTTGACTCTCAGAGCTTGCCCTGGTTTCTGACTAGGCCCTCTGGTGGGTACCAGTGACCACCAGGGTCTGTGAGCCCCAAGAGGTGAGTGACACCTGACAGAAGGGGCCCACTGTCCGGAGATCAGGGTGGAGGGCATGGGCCCAGACTCCCAGCCCTCTCAGAGAGTGATGGGGTGTGGGATTATAACCTGGGCTGAGGGGCCAAGCTGCAGAGGTGCTAGACCACGAGAGGGGCAGGGTGGGGCCGCTGGGACAGCATGAGGAGGTTCTGTGAGGAGGCAGGGCTATTGGAGGCCAGCAGTGAGGATTTCTGTGTATGTAGTGTGGGAAATAACCTTGCTGGTCAGATGCTTGAAGTCAATTTCTGGTAGGCAGGGTGGAGAATGGCTCTGTGAACATATGGACCCAGGAACTGCCCCCACGTGGGTCATATTCATGTCCTTCAGGCCTGGAAGGTGTGAGGGCAAACCCTGGTGAGGGAAATGGGCATGGTAACCAGGCTTTCCTCTGTGAGGTCAGCCTCAGGTAGTTGGCATGCCTGCTGCACACAGCTCCTCAATGCAGGGCCTCCGGGTCATTGTATGGCCCCCACTCACTGCATAGCCTTTCATATTCACTGTGTACACCCCTCCCCCTTCACTAAATGCTTCACCATTCACTGTGGTGGGTGTGGGGGCAAGCAGCAGCACAGGGGTCAGGACACCCGGCTCTGGGTGCTGCTGTAACACTGTCATTCTTCCGGACAATGGGCTAGGCTGGGACAATCAAGCACTGGTGTTTTATTCCAGGGGCAAATGGTGTTTACTAGCTGTGTTTCATGCTATCCATTTTGCCAAGAATGGAAAACAATAGATTTTTTTCTACTTATATTGCTCTGCTCATTAGCATGCACGATATAAAGCCCAGAGTTGCTGAAGCAAAATCAGCAAGTTCTGATTAATTTGCAGAGCTCCAATGATGCTTCCTGACTGAGTCACGTTGGCGAAGGATCCTTAATTGGGAACAGCCTCAGACAGTAGCATGGACAGCAAAGGAGAAGGAATATCAGAGCGAAAACACCCCTAAAGCAAATGCCAACAAGAAAGAACATTGGCTTAATGCTGACAGTTCAATCAGCCATGCCTGAAAAGATGGGGCATGCCTGTGGATGGGAGTTCAGGGGAATATGGAAAAGCATGCAGCCAGATTTAGAAAATAAGAAGCTCATCCCTTTCAGCATCTGTCCTTGTTTTTAACAAGCACTGTCCTTTCCAGGTTGCCCACCTCTTGGTCTGGAAACCTTAAAAATCACAGACTTCCAGCTGCATGCCTCCACGGCGAAGCGCTATGGCCTGGGAGCGCATCGAGGGAGACTCAACATCCAGGTACCTGGCCCTGTGGTTGGAAGGATTTTGACTGCATTGTTTATTGCTCTGGTTCCTTGAGCTTGGGTCAGATCCCATGCCCTGGATGTAAAATGCATTAGCCCAGATTGTCACAGCAAGAAAGGATATTGCTGAATGATCTTAATTTTACAGAGAGAGCTCTGAGACTCAGGGAGGCAATGTCTTCTCCAAAGACTGTAGTGAGAAAAAGTGAGACCAGCGGTACCTGGACACAGGTAGTTCTTCTTCCGCCTTTTGAACACTTGTCTTCTACATGCTGTTGGTCTGGAAAGGACAGGGGGAAGGTGGAATGCCTGAGGCATGGCGAGGCAGAGCTGTGGCACATGAGGCCGTGGCATTTGTTTTCCCTTGCCTCCCTGCCAATGTGTCTTGTCTCTGCCACACACAGCTCTTCCAGGCTTTCCTGTGGCTCCCTCCATTGCGTTCCCCCAGCTCAAGCCCTCAGTGGCTCCTAGGGCCAAGCACATCATGGCGGGCCTCCCTCCTGAGGACGGTCAAGGGCCTTCCTGAGCTGGGGCCTCAAGACTGTTGGGCCTCCGGCTCTGTCAGTCCCATCAGTCAAAGGGCTTCTCCAGGAAAGTGAGCTCCTCCCTGCACACTCCACATGCCACCCAGTTCTTGTCTCCAGGCCTTTTCTATAGCAGGTTCCCCTCCCTGGAACTTCCATTGTGTTGATTCGCTGACCTGCCTTTGCTGGGCAGCACAGGAGGCTCTCCATGGATGGGCTGTCCAGCAGGGCACAGCCAGCTAGACCGTCCTCACTTCATCTCTCCGGCCTCCGGTAGTCCTTCACCCATGAGAGGCCCACCCCAGGGAGACCCCAGGCTCGCCTTGGAGAATGCATTGGCCAAGCACACGCTCCTGCCTGTGGTCAGGGTGAAAAGGAGGCGTGCTTGGGAATCATATCAGTGCTATTTATCTTCATGTTTTTTTTTTTTTCTTTAGTGGCGTATTATTCACCCTGATGCCTTCTCACAGGCATCTCCATGCCTGCTCTTAGACTGGGAAGTTGCTGCTTTCGTAGCCAAATCTGGGCCCACCATCCCTAGCCTCTGGCTCTGACCTCACTCGGGTACCTAGTGTCGGCCCCAGAGAGGGCGGCGTTGCTTGCAGTGTGTGTTTGTGGGCTTCAGCATACAGCCCCAGCCCCCCACAGGGAGCTCACTGGGCTAAATCGGGGTGTCAGCAGGGCTGTGCTTCTGTGTCTGCTGGGGACACAGGGAAATGGGGACGAGGTCAGCCCACTTTTGTGGTTTGCGTCTTCCAGAGCCAGCGCCACATGCAGTGTGATTCCACTGTCACAGGTGCATAATTTAAGTCAGCATGCTCCAAAAATACAACTCCCCACACAGAATAGTTTGAAATGCAGTTTAAAAATAACCACATCTTGTCTCACATACGAGTATTTTGTAGGCGTGTTGAGCTAATGGGATTTTGTGATCGAGAAACACCAAGATGTCAGAATTAGAAACTGTGTTTCATACCCTAGTACAGGCTCTGAGCTGGTTTAGCCAGCCCCGTGCCAGCCCAGGACTCTGCAGGCACAGATGTGGCCGTGGTCCTGGCTGGAAGGCATGGGGCTCACAGCTTGGGTGCTGGTGCTGGTCGCTCTGCTGACCAGCTGTGTGGCCTTGGGTGAGATGCCCTCCTTCTCCGAGGCACAGTGTCGTCATCAGGAGTGTGGCTTCAGGTCCTACATCAGGTCCCACTGATGGGTCTGCCTCCTTCCTGGTATTGTGAGGGTCAAAAGGAGTGTAGAAAGAGAATTGTCTTTGGCCGTTCTCAAATGTATATTCTTACCCATTAGCGTTCATTCTGGCAGCAGACCATTGTGAGGTGCGTGCTATGTGCTGGCCACTGAAAGGGCCATGACAAAAGGCCCTAGGGGTTCTCTGCCTTCAAGATGCTTCAGTCTCTAGCAGAGGGAGAGCGGGAATCAGCTCCATGCATTATTGGCATGGTGCTAAGTGCCTTATACATGTTATTTCATTTATTCCTCCAACATGGAAGACAAGTACTGTTATTATTCCCTTTGCCTTATAGAAAACAGACACAGGGAGGATGGAGTGACTCAGCTCACATTTCCCAGGAGAGGCAGATTAAGAATCCAGGCAGCTTGAAACCTTGCGTTGTTGCTCCTAACGATGCCATAAAACTGCCTCCCAAGTCAACAGATAGAAGTGGTGTAGGTCCAACAGCTGGAATAGTGATCAAGCCGTGTATATCTCTTTTCTGACAATTATCTCACATTGATTTACTCATCTGCACCCTCGCCAAATGCTGAGCCACTTGCAGAAAATGTGACTCTTGCCTTTCTGGGTATTCCCCACCCCGTGTGAGTGCAGTGTCTGCACATATGGATGCGCCGAATCAACAAAGCTTCCGTGTAGTGGCTGCAGTGCTTAAGGGAGCTTAGGCGCTGCCGTGAAGCCTAGGAGGAGGCAGGACATGTGTTTTCCTAGTGCGTATTTGTCCTGTGTGGTTGGCAAATATGGGGATGATGTCATGATGACACAGAAGCAACATTGGTTCATGTGCGACTTTTGCAAGTCTGTGAATGGTCTGTGGAACCGAGCGTCAGCACCTGGCCACAGAGTGTCCTATCATGGGGGAGTGTGGAGTCTATGAATGGCCTGTGGGACTGAGCACCAGCACCTGGCCACAGAACGCCCTGTCACAGGGGTGTGTGGAGTCTATGATTGGTCTGTGAGACTGAGCACCAGCACCTGGCCACAGAATGTCCTGTCACAGGGGTGTGTGGAGTCTGTGAATGGTCTGTGGGACTGAGCACCAGCACCTGGCCACAGAATGCCCTGTCACAGGGGTGTGTGGAGTCTATGAATGGTCTGTGGGACTGAGCATCAGCACCTGGTCACAGAGTGCCCTGTCATGGGTGAGTGTGGAGTCTATGAATGGTCTGTGGGACTGAGCACCAGCACCTGACCACAGAGTGCCCTGTCACAAGTAAGTGTGGAGTCTATGAATGGTCTGTGGGACTGAGCACCAGCACCTGGCCACAGAATGTCCTGTCACAGGGGTGTGTGGAGTCTGTGAATGATCTGTGGGACTGAGAATCAGCACCTGGCCATAGATTGCCCTGTCACAGGGGAGTGTGGTGTCTATGAATGGTCTGTGGGACTGAGCACTAGCACCTGGCCACAGAGTGCCCTGTCACAGGTAACTGTGGAGTCTATGAATGGTCTGTGGGACTGAGCACCAGCACCTGACCACAGAGTGCCCTGTCACAGGTGAGTGCAGGAGCTGTGGAGTCCTGTGCCTGGCACCCTGTACCTCGTGTTCCTCTGGGTTGGTGCGCCTGTGCTGGTACATTGCTTAGTTCCCTTCCCTGTTCTGCCCCAGACTCAAACTCAGCAGCTCCACACTGCCTTCTACCCCCTGGCATCATCTGCCTCCCTGCTTGTTTCCTGTTCAGATCAAATCCTATAATTACAGCTGTATTTAAACACTATTTTGCACAACTCAACATGTCTTCTTAATTGTGCTAATGTGTTTTTAGAATTAATTTTTTTCAGTCTTCTGCTTCCAGACCTGTATAGATTTTGAATGGTCTGGCTGGAACCCTATTTTCCCCGTGAGCTGAATTTTTGTAGCACAAGATGTTGCAGTCTGGGAGCTTTTATTGGAATGTATTTGCCACATTACTGCAGAAATACCTGTCTCCTTTTCCATTATTTTAAGCAGAAGTACGTTGAAAGAATTTTTATAACTCAAATTATAACTTCTTTTTTCCAACTAGAATTTTACTTTTGCTAACTTAATAATATAAAGTTGGAGAAAAAACCAGCATTTACATTTTATCACTACATTGGGACAAGATAGACTTTCCAGGAATTCAAGCAAGACATCCAGTTTGGCAGGAGAGCAAATGTTCGGCCCCTCACCTGTGATGATTCTTCCTGTGTGCCCAGGACCCTTTTATACCAACTCACTTGTGAGGCTGTGATCTCATTTAGAAACAGTCACTGGTTTCTTCCATTCTGGGAGCAGCTACAGACAGATTGAAAATTAACATTCTGAGTCTCCAAGAGAACATGTTGACAATGACCTCTAAAATCATGCTCAGGGCTGGGCGTGCTGGCTCATGCCTGTAACCCCAACACTTTTGAAGGCCGAGGTGGGTGGATCACCTGAGGTCAGGAATTTCAGACCAGCCTGGCCAATATGGTGAAACCCCGTCTCTACTGCTGGGTGTGATGGCACATGCCTGTGATCCCAGCTACTCGGGAGGCTGAGGCAGGAGACTCACTTGAACCCAGAAGGCAGAGGTTGCAGTGAACCAAGATCATGCCACTGTACTCTAGCATGGGCAAAAGAGTAAAACTCTGTCTCAAAAAAAAAAAAAAAAAAATCATGCTGGAATCCTTTGCCTGTAGTTAGTCTTAGGAGGTGACCGTATATTCAGGTGGGTCATCTGATGGCAGCTCATCACCTGCCCCACCCCAAAGAATCCTCTTTTGAGGACTCTAAGCTGTTTTCCCTGGATCACAAACTAAGGAAGGAGGTTCAGAGACAGCAATCCTGCCAAAGTGACTTATTGCACCACTGTTATTATTTTGGACATTTTCTTAGCTGGCAAGCCTCAAACAGATTGCAGCAGTAAGCACTGCCACATCAGAGGGCTGGCTTTCAACCTCACCCTCTAGAATTTAAATTACGGTAAGTCAGGGTCTGATGTGTGAGCAGAAGAAATGAAATACTGAGTGTGTGTTTGGGACTCAGGATGTCACCAAAATTCCTGCCTGTTATTGGGGATGTAAAAAAGTTGGTGTTCAGATCAGAGCTTGGAAGAAATGGCTGACATTTTCAGGTCACAAAGACAAACATGGCACACTGCCCGCGCCCCTCCCGGGGTCTCTGTGACGGTCATTTGGCACTCTGTGGACCAGTCCATTCTGTGGACTCTGGTCACAGTCATTTGGCACTCTGTGGACCAGGTCCTGTCTCATCCATGTTAGAAATGACCCAGAGTTTGGTCTCTTAGAGAGAGAGGCTCACCTCTTGTGTCTCTTCCACGAGGAAGTGTCTGGCCATAATAATAGAGTCACAGCCATTTCCCCAGCACCACTGGAAGGAATCATGAGTCCTCTCCTCAGTCATTTCCTGAAAAAAATCCTATGGAGCATCGCGATGCCAATATTAGAATCTAGTTCCAGTGTTCTCATCCCCTTTTTACTTAAAATGATGTGGGTTACTTGGAGGTGGCCGCTAACCGTGGCTTTGTATGTACCCCACACGAAGACATGGATGCAGTTTTAGGACATTAACCAACTGAGTTTCATCCTGTGCCACAGCTCATGTTCCAGGGCACATCCTGCACGTGTCTCCCTGTACCTTTTGGCCCCAGTGCTCTTGGGGCCCCACTTTGACCAAAGGTGGAGCCCACATTTCTCCTGGCAGAAAGTCTATGGAATACCTTGGGTAGCACCGTTTTCCCAGGTCTCACCTGTGCCTGACCCCCACCTGCCTGTGGCTGGGCCCTGCGCCTGTGTCTTTGACCCAAAGCCTGTCTCTTCCTTCAAACCTTCCTGATTATTCTGGTGGTGTTTTTTCTTCACCACCCCTCCACCCCGGCTATACAAAACTTTCCTGTGACTCTCAGGTTCTTCTTGGGGGCCGTATATGTGTTAAGTGCTGCAGAGGCAAAAATAATCACCGTAGACATAGTTTCCGAGTCAAGGAATGCCGTGTTTGTTCTGATAAAGGGATTTTGTTCTGCATCTGGCTTCAAGCAAACAGTCTGGGAGACAGTGTTTGGATGCCAAAACGCTGGAATTTTGGGTATTTGGATTTTTATGGAAATAACAGGACTGAATATTTTAAACCGTGATTCCCTTGGAAAATAAAGATGAGTATCTAATATGATGATAATGCACTGTTCTTATTTCTCAAGAAGCTTACATTGTAGACACACAGTGGGTAGAAGGACAGTGTGACCAAAGTAAAAAGGGTCCAAAGCCACCAAAGCCTCCTTGACCTGTGAACCACAGGTGATTAAGGAATCACAGGGTTATTTGGTACAGATATAGATTCTGTTCTATTTGCTATGTGCTTTTTTCTTTAATATGCTATTAAATTTATTAAATGTTGTGTCCTTGAAGCACTAACAGAGAATGACCTACACATCTGATTCCCAACCATACACACCGGGGAGACGGTCATCCAACCTGTGTACAGTGGGGCAGGTGTTCTGGGGACCCATCCCCATGAGGCATCGCTGGAGAAGGCACAGTGCGGTTATGGCTGCTGAGTGGACACAGGCCCCAGGGGGTGACTGCTGAACAAGCTGAGCCATCACGTGGGTGCCAGAGCTGGCGGGGAAGGAATGCTGGGTTTATCTACAGCCAGAAAACTGAAATTAGAGTCTCAGGTCAACACTTAGTAGCCGTGGGGTTAGGGCAGGTCACTTGGCCCTGACTTCAGTTTCCTTAACTCTAAAACATATATATATATATATACACACAAATATTTGTATGTATACATATATTATAAACATATATATTTATACATACATGTACACATGTAAATATGTGTGTGTGTGTGTGTGTGTGTGTGTGTATATGTATTTATATTTGTTCACTAGCTCTTGGGCCACCCCTGCCTCCCAGCTTGTGCCTCGTCTCCCTGACCATTGGCTTGAGCTTCCCATAAGATCTCCCAGGCCCACATCCAGGCAGGGCCCAGAGAAGCCTGAGAGGCATCAGTAGCCACCCTTCGAGCCTGTGTGTCCACTCAGCCATCATAGCTGCTTCTCTAGTGATGCCTCCTGGGGATGGTTCCCCAGGACCCCTGCCCAGCTGCACACAGGTCACATGACCGTCTCCTGGACGTGCATGGTTGGGAATCAGGTTTGAAGGTCATTCTGTGTTAGTGCTTCAAGAACACAGTAAATGCTGTGCAAGCAGAGAAAGCCAGGGTGGGGAGAGGGAGGAGAGGAAAAAAGAGAGGAGGGGGGAAAGAAAGAATAACAGAGCAGATTCTTTCTTTTTTGTTTTTCTTTTTTTGTTTGAGACTGAGTCTTGCTCTGTCGCCCAGGCTGGAGTGCAGTGGCGTGATCTTAGCTCACTGCAACCTCTGCCTCCTGGTTCAAGTGATTCTTGTGCCTCAGCCTCCTGAGTAGCTGGGATTACAGGTGTGCACCACCACACCCAGCTGATGTTTGTGTTTTTAGTAGAGACGGGGTTTCACCATGTTGTCCAGGCTAGTCTTGAACTCCTGACCTCTAGTGATCCGCCCACCTGGGCCTCCAAAAGTGCTGGGATTACAGGCATGAGCCACTGTGCCCGGCCAGATTCTTTCTTTTATTTATTCATTTCATTTTAACAACAACACAAAAACACAATACACCTCTGGAAACCTTTTATGTACTTAGCACTGTTGTAAGAGCTGAAGAAACAATGCTGAGCAAAAATGGAAGAGCCCTGAGCACTTAGCAAATGTTTACTGGGGGCCTAAGATGGGCCAGGCCCTGTTCTAGGTGCTGGGGATGCATCAATGACCAAAACAAGGATTCTTGCCATCTTGAAGCTTGTGTTCTGGTGCAGGAGCCAAATCAAGGCAGGGGTATTAGTCCGTTCTCTCTCTGCTGTAAGGAAAGAGCTGAGACTGGGGAATTCATTAAGAAAAGAGATTTCATTGACTATGGTTCTGTAGGCCGTACAGGAAGTGTAGTGGCTTCTGCTCCTAGGGAGGCCTCAGGAAACTTACAATCATGGCAGATGGTGAAGGGGAAGCAGGCAGAGCTGACATGGCCCAAGCAGGAGCGGGAGGGCGGGGAGGTGCCACACACTGTTAAACAAGCAGATCTCAGGAGAACTCACTCACTGTCCAGCACAGTTCCAAGGGGGAGCTCCTCCCCCATGATCCAATCACCTCCCACCAGGCCCCACCTCCAGCACTGGGAATTACAAATTGACATGAGATTTGGGCAGTGACACAGATCCAAACCATATCTGCAGGAAATGTAATAAATCATAGTGCTTATTATTATAGTATGTTAGAAGGTGACACATGCTATGGAGAGAAGGGAAAAAAAAACCAGCGGGCAGCTGGCAGTGGCAGTCAGGGGAGCTGACTTTGGGGAAGGAGCAGCTGCTTTTCAAGAAGGGGATCAATGGGGAGCCACGGCGGTGTGGGAAGAGCATTCTGGGCAGAGAGGACGGCTCAAGCAAAGGTCGGGGTGGAAGCATGCTCGGCATAGCCAAGGAGCAGCAGGAAGCTAGAGTGAGCACCAGGGGAGGAGATAGGCACCAGAGGTAACAGGAGGCCCGCAGGCCCCTGAAGGACTTTGGCTTTTAGCTGTGAGCCAATTAGGGGAACCATGGAAAGTTCTGGATACAGGAGTGACACGCTGTGGCTTACAGTTGAAAGGGATCAAGCTTGTCGCTGTGTTGACTTCAGGGGAGCACGCATCGAAGCAGAGGCCTGTTAGCAGGTAACTTCAGACCCTAGGCAGGAGATGGTACTGGCTTGAGCCAAGATAGGAGAGATGGAGGCGGGGGGAGTGGTTGGATTTAGGATATTTTGAAATGATGCAGGGCAGATGAGGTTTGGGTGAAGAGTGCAAGAGATCGGAAGGGAGTTGGGCATGTCCCCCGTGCTTTTTAACCTGCAACTCTGATAATCTAATAATCTAATGGGAAGATGAAACTGCTAAAAAAAAAATCCCACCAGTGAAAGCATAATCACAATCTGTAATGAGTCCTGGGAAGGAGAGGAGCAAGTGCATTCATTCCCTGGGACTGCCACGACAAAGTTGGGAGCCCAGAGAGGGCGGCTGAAAACAACAAACACTGATTCTCTCACAATTCTGGAGGCTTGAAATCTGAAATCAACGTGTTAGTAGGGCCATGCTCCTTCTGAAGTCTCTAGGAAAGGGTCCTCTCTTGCCCCTTCCAGCATTTGGTGGCCTCAGGCAACCCGTGGCATTCCTGGGCTTGTAGATGCATCACCCCAGTCTGTGCCTCCATGGTCCCTTGACCTTCTCCCCATGAGCCTCTACATCATCTGCCCTCTGCCTGTGCATTTCTGTGTTCAGATTTCCCCTTGTTTAAAGACACAGTCTTGCTGGATATGCCCATCCTGCTGTAGTCTGACTGCATATTAACTAAGTGTGTCTGGACCAGACCTATTTTCTTTTTTCTTTTTTTTTTTTGAGATGGAGTCTCTGTCACCCAGGCTGGAATGCAGTGGGGTGTGATCTTGACTCACTGCAACCTCTGCCTCCT
Organism: Cebus imitator; assembly: GCF_001604975.1. Taxonomy (NCBI): domain Eukaryota; kingdom Metazoa; phylum Chordata; class Mammalia; order Primates; family Cebidae; genus Cebus; species Cebus imitator. Next base: position 1,368,300 of record NW_016107550.1, read on the forward strand.
GGGTTCAAGCGATTCTCCTGCCTCAACCTCCCAGGTGGCTGGGACTACAGGCATGTGCCACCATGCCTAGCTAATTTTTTGTATTTTTAGTAGAGATGGAGTTTCACTGTGTTACCCAGGCTGGTCTCGATCTCCTGACCTCATGATCCACCCACCTCGGCCTCCCAAAATGCTGGGATTACAGGCGTGAGCCACTGCACCCAGCCACCAGCCCTATGTCTAAATAAGGTCACATTCTAAGATTCCAAGAGTTAGGGCTTGAGCCTATTTTGGGGCAGGGGGACACAATTCAATACGGTGGTTCTGTATGTCCAGTAGACCTGCCTCAGGCTGGAACTTGGAGGACTTTCCTGAGGATGGAGTACTTGGGCTAAGACATGAAGAAGGATTATAAGTTGAGAGTTTATTGGACAAAGGATTGGCAGAGAGAAGAGCATTCCAGGTCAAAGGGAACAGTGTGTGCAAAGGCCCTGTGGTGGTGGGGAAAATGGTATATTAGAAGGACTGAGGCAAAGCCAGTGTGACTGGAGCTACACTGTGGTTATGGAGCAATGTCATGGCCAATGGCCATGAGAAAAAGGGCTTTCCATCATTAGTCATCGGGTAAATACAAATCAAAGCCACAATGAGACTTGATGTATAGGCACCAGAATGGCTTTGAAAAAAGGGTAATATCAAGTGTTGGCAAAGATGTGGGGCAAGGGAAATGTTCATACAGTGCTGGGAATGTAAAGTAGGACAGCCATGTGGAACCCTGTTTGGCAGTATAATAGTCCGTCCTTACCCCAGGGATGTGTTCCAAGACCCCCAGTGGATGCTTGAAACTGTGGAGAGTACCAAGCCCTCTTAGATACTAGGCATGGATTTCTTTTATTTTCCCCACAATTTCACAGGTAGAAGATTCATTCTTACCATAGATCTTAGCAGCCTCAGCATACAACTTTTTTTTTTCTTTTTAAAATTAAGTTGAAAACTTTCATCTTTTTGCTAAAGGAAGCATTTTACTCATCTCCTGGGCGTATCCGAGTTGCCAATATCAATAATTTTATGAAGTAAAATAAAGGTTACTTCAACACAAGCACTGCAATGCCAACTGTTTGATAACCAAGATGGGCGGCTAGTGTAGACAGTGTGGGTCCCCAAACAAAGTGGGGGTTCCCATCAAGGTGGAATGGTGAGGAACGGTGTGAGATTTCATCACCCTACCCAGAATGGCACGCAGTTTAAAATTTATAAATTGGTTATTTCTGGAATTTGTCATTTAATATTTTCAGACTGTGGTTGGCTTCGGATAACTGAAACTGTGGAAAGAGAAACTGCAGATAGCGGGGGATGATTGTGTCTATTAAAGTTGAACATTCTCACGCGCACTGACCTAACACATTCACTCTCATGCCTAAATAGAAATGTGCTCACGTGTGCACAAGAAGACATGCATAGGTATGTTCATAGCAGCATTATTTATAACCCCCACGTGGAAATAATCCACATTATAATAAGTCATTTTAATGGACTACAGTGAAATACTATATGACAGTTAAAAGGGCTAAATTATTGCTGCTTGCAATCGTATGGGTGAATCTCCCAGATTTAATAACTATTGAGCAGAAGAAGCCAGACACAAAGAGTAGTTACAGTAAGTTTCATTGATATAAAATTTGAAAATAAGAAAACCAACATGGGGAGAGAGAAGTCAGAGTGGTGGTTATCTCTGGGGGAAGGTCATGTCTGGGAAGGAGCACAGGGAGCTTCCGGCATGCTGGTCATGGTCTACATCTTGGTCTGAATGTGGTTATGGGGGGTACATGCAGCTTGTAAAAATTGAGCTGCACACTTAGGATTTGCACACGTTTCTGTATATATTTTAAAATTCATGAAAACTTCACGAAAAAGCTGGCCAACTAAAGAAGAGAGGTATATTTGATTTAGACTTTTAAAAGTGAATGTTAGGCTGGGCACGGTGGCTCAAGCCTGTAATCCCAGCACTTTGGGAGGCTGAGGTGGGCAGATTACCTGAGGTCAGGAGCTTGAGACAAGCCTGACCAACACAGTGAAATTTTGTTTCTACTAAAAATACAAAAATTAGCCAGGTATGGTGGCAGAAGCCTGTAATCTCAGCTACTTGGGAGGCTGAGGCAGGAGAATCACATAAACCTGGGAGACAGAGGTTGCAGGGAGCCGAGATTTCACCACTGCACTCCAGCCTGGGCCACAAGAGTGAAACTCCATCTCAAAAAAAGAAAAAAGTGAAACTTAAGAATAAAAATTAGATGATAAAGGGAAAGGAGGAGAGGCAGCGAGAAGTAGAAATAATGATTTCATCACTGCCCATCATAGGGAGTTAATTGTTACTTTCTAAGAAAATACAGAATTAAGTATGTTATGTAAAAGACATAGTTACTAAATCAACCAGTAAAACAAAGGTACAGCTCGTTAGCACTTTCAGAGGAAATATGCATTTAAGCAAAGAAAACAGATCAATAGATAAAAATAAAACAAAGCCACAGGAAGCAATAAAAATAGAATATCTAAGAAACATGGGTGATTCATTCAGACAAAGAACATCTGTCAATGGGCTAAATGGACCTAACTCACCTATTAATAGAAGAAAACTGACATTGTACTATCAAGCAAATTTAAACACAGGTCACAGCAGGCACGTACTGAACACAAAGGGAATCACACTTGTGCCCCCAGTGGCTTCCGTGTATTGACTGTGTTTTCTGTGCCAGGCACTACACAAAATACTTGTAACCATGACAATGGTATCATTACGTTATTTTATTTCTATTCCTGTTTTATAGAACAGCTGACCTAATTGAGGGTATTTAAATAATGATCTGTAGAATGAGGACTTGAACTTGGCCTGTATACGTTTCTGAAGGCGATTCTGTGCTGTGCTGCCTTCTTGGGGTGCACAGGAGGATATGTACAATCTTTATGGGGTACCTGATAAGTGAATTAATAATTATTTTGAAAATTAAACTTGTTCCATAGATATACAATTTTAATGGCAGAAGCATTTCCCAGATTGTAATTAAATTGAATTAGAATGTTGACATGATAACATTTTCTTGTTTCTTTTTCAGCTAGTATATTCCTTCCTCTTTTCTTCTTTTAAATAGTTAATAAATGGTTTATGGTATATTGAATAGATTTTATTTTTTAATATTTTTAATTTTAAACTGTAGATGTTTACTATTTTCCTTGGCTAATGCAAGGAAATAGTTAAGAAATTGGTTATGGTTTTAGAAATTGCTTCAAAAACATGAATACAGTGTTTCTGTATAGCCTACTTTACTGATGGTTAAGGTTGGAATTGGGACAAGGTGCATTGCCAGTTTGCAGAAGGACCAGCTGATTGCCCCTGGAAAGTTTTATGGGTTTATCACAGTGATTTATTACAGAGGTCTGAAGGTAGACATTCAGACCACTTGATGGTTGTTTTATTGCAGATTACTTACTTTACTAGTCAGGTGTCACGTCTAACATTTTTAGATAACCTTCCCCTGAAAAGGCATGAACTTGCTGATAATCTGTAGTTTTAACCATTGCTTCGAAATTTTTTTCCCAAAAAATTTAAAAATAACTCTCTCTTTACTTTGTTTCTGTCCAAATAGCCTTGGGATACGTCTGCAGAGAGACAGCTGTAAGTCAATTATCCTGGAATCACTGAAGAGTTACATTAACTTGGATATGACTTTTTATTTGCTTCCAGATGTTTCTGTGTAGACGCAGCCCATGATTATGAAATATGCTCAGTGCAGATCAGTGACTCACTACAGTAGAGTGATTTTGATATTCACTGTTTTCTCTATCAACCAGAAAGCAAAGCACTTTGCATAATACCTAGCATGTAGTCAATGCTCTGTAGATACCTGAAAAATGAATGAATAGACAGTAGACATTGTATCAGTCACCCTCTATATCTATGTATCCCTTTCCTTTTGCTTTTTAAAATTAAAATTTATTTTACCCAGTTTTATAACGAATGCACCTCACATTTCACCTGGCCCTTGGTGGCACAGCTACTGGAAACTTTTTAATTGTCTCTTTGGGAATTGAAATCTTCACTTTTTTTTTTTTTTTTTTAAGATGGAGTCTTACTCTGTCACCCTGGCTGAAGTGCAGTGGTGCAGTCTCAGCTCTCTGCAACCTCTGCCTCCTAGGTTCAAGCGATTGCCTCCCAAGAGGCTGGGATTACAGGCGTGTGCCACCACACCCGGCTAAGTTTCTATATTTTTGGTAGAGACGGGGTTTCACCATATTGACCAGGCTGGTCTCAAACTCCTGACTTCAAGTGATCCACCCACCTTGGCCTCCCAAAGTGCTGGGATTATAGATGTGAGCCACCAGGCCTGGCCTGAAATCTTCACTTCTAAATAATATGCACATACTGATCTGTATCGATTTATAAATTTAGACTTTATCTTTTAGATCCCTATTATGGAAGAGGAGGCTATCACACATTTTAATCACTCCTTTCCGCTCTTCCATCTTTCCAATAAAATTGTAGCTCAATTTTTGAGTAAATCAGTATCTAAGGTTTTCATTATTATGACTGTGAAAATATTGCTTCCTACTCACTGAGCCAAGAAATACTTTAATTTTGAGTCAGGAAATATTTATTTTATATCATTTTGTAACAACCTTTTCTTTTCCTAGACCTGCTTGTACTTTTAAGAACATCTTTTCCCCACACCCTGCAATAGGTCTGGATCTGTAAAAACAAACAAACAAAACACTTTCTATATCATTTTTTAGGCAGCCACATCTGTTCAGTGGTTTTTAGTCCTGTTTTGTGTTTTATATTTCTGTTAGACACTCCTTCAGAAGCCGTTTCACTTGCTGCTTTCTGAATGTGCTACTCTCTGGGTCTCCTACATGGCTAATGTCTTGGGTCTTCTTCACCATCATTCTGAGAATTCTCTCCTATGTTGGTACCCTTGATTTCTGGATCCGATATATTCTTCTCCATAGTGTTCTGCCTCATTTTTGTGGAGTGCATCCTCTGGTACAGTGTCCCACAGACCAGTACCAATCTGTGGCTTGTTAGGAAAAGGGCTTGCACAGCAAGAAATGAGTGGCAGGCCAGAGAGTGAAGCTTCATCTGTATTCACAGCCACTCCCCATTGCTTGTGTTATGGCCTGAGCTCCACCTTCTATAAGATCAGCAGTGGAATTAGAGTCTCAAAGGAGCGCAAACCCTATCGTGAACTGTGTATGTAGGGGATCTGGGTTGCATGCTCCTTATGAGAATCTAACGCCTGATGATCTGTCACTGTCTCCCATCACCTCCAGATGAAAATGTCTAGGTGCAGGAAAACAAGCTCAGGCTCCTATTGATTCTACATTATGGCAAGTTGTATAATTTTATTTTATTATATATTACAATGTACTAACAGTAGAAATAAAGTACACAATACATATAATATACTTAAATGATCCCAAAACCATCCCCTACCCCTAGTTGGTGGAAAAATTGTCTTCCATGAAACTGGTCCCTGATGCCAAAAAGGTTGGGAACTGCTGATTTAGTAGCTTCATGGAAATGGTGTATGAAGAATAAATTTTTTGAGAATCTGTGAATTTGAAAATGTCTTTATTTTGCCATTGTGATTGATAACTTGGCTAAGTGTAAAAATTCTAGGATGAAAAATCTTTCCCTTTAGAAGTTTGAAGGCACTGTCCCTCCATCCTTGTAGCTTCAGATGCTGCTATTGAGAATTCTGGTGTCATTCTAATTCCTCTTTCTTTCTTCATGTGTGTTCATTTTACTGCTTGTTTCCTCATTGGAAACTTTTAGAATCTTTCCTTTATTTCTGATGTTTTGAAGTTTCAAAATGATGTGCTTTGGTGTATTTGTTTATTACATATGCTAGTTTCCTCATGTTTTGGAGACTTAACTGGGAAAGTATAGTTTTTATTTGGTAGTGTTTTTCCCCCTAAAGTTCTTCTGGATTTCTTCCTCTGCTTTTCTTATTTTTCTTCTGTTGTCTATTTTTGTGTTCTGTTTCACTTTTTGTGAGATTTCTTTACCTTTTTAGCCTTTCTGTTTTAAAAATAGAAGGCCTTTCTATTTTGAAAGTTGCTGACATTTAAAAAATTTCAACTTTCACATTTTTAATTTCCAAGAGCTCTTTCTTATTTAGTGCTTTTTCCTTTTTTAGAGTATCCTGTTCTTGTTTCATGAAATCAAGACTTTTCTAGACATCTCAATTCTAAATTTTTAGTCTTTTTTCTGCTCTCTATTATGGTTTGCATTTCTTTTTTTCTGTTTGTACAAACCTGGCTGCATGGTGTTCTATAGCTCGTTGGGGGAAGGAGCTGGGGCATCTCACTCTTTAGTGTGCTAATAGCCCTAGAGGTTACTGTTTTTATCCATCATGGCACCCCTGCTTTTCTCTGTGCCTGGTGTCTCCAATCCAGAGTCTGTACAGTTTGCTTTTTTTTAGAGAAACATTTCATGTCCTCTGTGGAGTGGGGGTGGAGACATGGGGAACTAATTTTGTTGTTGTTTTGAGACTGAGTCTTGCTCTCTCACCCAGGCTGCAGTGCAGTGGTGCGGTCTTGGCTCGCTGCAGTGCAGTGGTTCGGTCTTGGCTCACTGCAGCCTCTCCCGGCCTGGTTCAAGTTATTCTCCTGTCTCAACCTCCTGTGTAGCTGGGATTACAAATGTGAGCCACTGTGTCCAGCTTAATTGTTTTTTTAATACACATTTTGAAGTAATTACTTGTTGAATCCTGCCTCACCCTCACCTTCCAAAGATATCTTGAACCTGGGTTCTTGGCCTTTCTAAGGTTCTGAGTGGCTTGCTTCTCGTTGTGTGGTTTTGATGTTTGCACTTCCTTCTCTTGCTGTCATTCAGGATTCCTCCATCTGATTCTGTCTCCATATATTGTAATTTAGAACTTTCATATGTCTTCTGGTTTTATAAGAGATCAAAGTTGTATTTCTGTATCTTGCTTTGTTTGGGGTTGACTTTTGAGGGAAGAACACAGAAAAACTAATGTGTTTATCCCATCATCTTGAAACAGAAAAACCCTACTAGATTGATCTTAGACAGTATCAGGTTTTCTCTTTGCTATAGAGTTGATGATTCCCATATTTATCTTAAGCAAAATTGAATCTGTTAGGTGCATTGGTGTGCTTTCCTTAAGTAAAAAATGCATATAATTTAATTTCCTTGAGAAAATTACATGAATTCTCAGTTTTTTCGGTACTATAGTAGAAACATTGATTCCATGTTAGTGACGCTTTCAAGACTAGCTTACCCTTTAAAGAATAAAACCTTTTATTTCACCAACTTTTAGTTGAAGTTTCTCCGGAATTTATCAGTGATTTCCCTACATTATTAAAGAGAAAGAGATGAATGCATTCTTCTCATGGTTTCTCAGAGACATCATATGAATATCATTTATTGCATGATGGTATAATTTTGTAACATCTCTGGGGCTGGTACCTTCTTTTTCACTGAATTCTCCCAGACACTTGCTTTTTATATTATACATAATCGATTTTGCAGAGGTGGCTGTCACTTCCCAATGAGTCATCTTTGGGAAGGGCTCTCCATTCCCCTGACACTCTGCTACATTTAATTGACTGTCCAGTGTGCTCAGAAAGAACTGAGATTGGCAGCAGAAGCAAAATATTCAGGCTGGCAAAACCAGGAGCCTTAAATTTAATTTCAAATCCTGGTCAGTAGACTTTGATGGACAGTTCCTTCTGGTTTCCATGATTCTATAGGGTACATGTCTCAGGTTATGTGGCAGTTCTGTTCTTATCTGCTAAGCCTTAGATGTCTAACACTGTGCTGTGGTTTTGTCCTGATACAAGGCTAATGTTAGCTGGTGCGGTGATGGATAGAGTTTTGCTTAGTGGAATCCTTGGCCAAGTTGTTCACTCCTATAGCTGGACTCTTAATTTCACCTTTCTACTGCCCATTAAAAGTAAGGCTGTCCCCAGAATTTGAGCTGAAAGTGCTTAGAGATAGGAAAGATGGGCTGCCTGATCATTTTTTATCATTCAGAATTTTTTTTTAATCTGATGATAAGAAACTGCTTTGTGAGATAGCCACGGACAAATAGGGTTAATGCAGAATGGGTCTTAGTAAACGAGGATGCTTCACTTGGTTCAAATGTCCTTATTGGGAGGCAGGGATTCAGAAAATTATCTCTTCACATGGTAATAATATAGAGAAAATTCCAGAGCAAAAACTTTACCTATCTTGGATATTCAGGCATGATGGTGCAAAGCATGGTGGCGTGCGCTTGTAGTCCCAGCTATTCAGAAGGCCGAGGAGAGACGATCACTTAAGCCCAGGAGTTTGAGGCCAGCCCGGGCAACATAGACTACATCTCTGAAAAAAAAAAGAATTTTGGTAGTAATAGCAACTGATACTGAACACATTAAATGACTTAAATACTAACAAACGTTCACTGGATCATCTTACCCTTCAACACCTAGTTCAGGTATCACCCTGGTCTTGGGGCTTGCTTTCTCTCTATGGTTTGCCCCACACTAAGTTAGTGATTCTGTCCTTAAATGCTCTCACAGCGGTTTGCTCATATTCCTGAAATAGCACAGGCCCCACTGTGTTCTAATTCATCTATTTTCACATCTTTCTTCCTGCCTGGATGGCGAGGTTCTGGGAGGGAACGATTCACCTTTGCGTCCCCAGCACCTGGCGTGCGTGGGCTGCTGTGTGGGAGATGGTTTATGTGTGCTAGATGAATGAGTAGTAGGAGGATTCGTTAAGTTTTATCTTTCACACCGGGCAAAAAGAGGACATGGTATATTGAAATATTTTCAACTTGTGGATGCTAAGTAACTCCCTTTTATCATTTAGAATAAGGAGTTCAGGACACTATTATTTTTTTCTTTAACACCTTTCTCATTTTATCTCCTTTCCCCCCTCCCTTCCTCTCAGTCTCAGGAAAAGATGTGCCTTAATTTTCTTCAATTAAGAGTCTTTTTGAAGAACACCACTTTCTTTCTTTCTAGGCGGGCATTAATGAAAATGATTTTTATGATGGAGCATGGTGCGCAGGAAGGAATGACCTCCACCAGTGGATTGAAGTGGATGCTCGGCGCCTGACCAGATTCACCGGTGTCATCACTCAGGGGAGGAACTCCCTCTGGCTGTGAGTGTACCTGGACATGTGCTTTCTGGACTCTGTTTTGGGTCTAGCATTTGAGGTTCTGGACAGACTCAGGGAAATTGCAGAAAGGTGTTTGGTGATGGGCAGTAGAAGGGAAGAAAGTAGAAATATGAACAGGAGGCTGGGCTCACTGTCAACATAGATTTCCCCAGAAGGAAGATGCATCTTAGAACTACACCCTCCTCCTGTGCAGGAATGGAAAGAGAGAGATCTGCCTGGCAGTTAGAGCAGAGACAAACTCAGTGAAATCCAGGCAATTTAGGCAGGTGGCTGCTGTCTTGGCTTTGGGACGAGATATTGGTGTGCTGACTGGTGGCCAGGGTGCAGTCCAAGGCAGGACCTCTGGACAAGCAGTGAGCACATGGTTCTGGGGTGGACAGCTGAGATTGTCCAGATCCTGGGAAGAAGGACTGGAAGTCTAGGTTCCTAAATGGAGGACCACCAGAGAAGTAGTGGAAGTCAAGGATGACACAGCTTGAGGCCTGAGACTGAAAAGGGGTCCTATTTCTCAGAATTTCACTCAGGGCTGAGGCTGGGACAGTGACAAGTGTGACCTGATTGTAATCTCAAGAGAGATGAGCTGCAGCCCCTGCAAACCCTCGGTCTCATGACATATGCATACAGTGGAACGCATTGTTCAGCCTAACAGAGGAAGGCATGTGGCCACATGCTACACGTGGGTACAGCTTGGAGACATTCTGCTGAGTGCGATACGCCAGTCACAAAAGACAAGCACTACATGATTCTACTTTCATGATGACCTAGAGCAGTCAGATCTATAGAGGCAGAAAGGAGAATGGCATTGCCAGGGCCAGGAGGAAAGGGGAATTGGGAGTTAGTGTTGAAGAGGTACAGAGGTTCACTATGGGTTGGTGGAAAGTTCTGGAGATAGATGCTTGCCAATCACTGTGAATGTACTTAATGCCACAAAGCTGTACAGTGAAAGATGGTGAAAATGATAAATTTTATGTTGTTTGTTTTAACAACAAGCAAGCAAAAACGTATGAAGAAAATCACCCTGTCAACCTAGGCTCAGGGCTGGTTGTGGAGATGGAGAGAGAGCTGCATCCATTAGGGATGTCATGTGGCTCCAGCCATGTGGTTAGTGGTCATGCGGAGCTTGGGAGTTTTGTGGAGGGGCGCAGTAGGGCCAGCAGGACCTCAGGTGCTTTCTGAACTTGTACAAGAAATCTTTAAGTGCTTCTAACATCTGCCTACATCGAGAAGCCAAGATCACAAATGCCCCATGCTTGGACATTGGGAAACTGATTGTGGTCTTTGTGAGCTCAGATCCCTCCCATCTGCAGTCCTCCCCCGCCCTCCCGTCTATACTGCTCTCAGATCTCATGTCTTGGCATCTCTCAGTATTTACTAGTTACTTTTTGGCAATCAAATGAAATCAGAGTTTAATTTGCTGACTAGATTAATTTTAATTTCTGGAAGGTCAACATTAATAAATAAAGTGGGATAAGTGAGATGAATGTGGAAACTGTGCTCATGTTTAACCACCTGCTGTTGTCCCTGCAAAGGGGACTTTCTTACACAGTGACAATTGTCAGGCAGTGACTCATCATCTATTTTACTCCAAAAAAAAATTTTTTTTACTGTAAAGACAATATTATAATATCCAGCAAAATTTTAAAACATTATGCATGATTCCATGATCCTTATGCTAACAGATTTTTTTTCCCATGTTGCAATCATGTTACATATCCAGTTATGTTATTTTTAACTTAAAGACATATCAGTAACATTGTGCTGTTACTCAGGCTTTGTAATAATCATTTTTAATGGCCTGTAATTTACTTAGCCACACCTCTATCACTGTCCCAATTTTCTATTATCGCATATCATGTTGTGAGAAAGCATTTTCACATTTTTCTTCATTTGAATACTTTTCTTTGACAACATTTTCAGAGCTCGAATAATTTGTGTATTTTGACAACAGTTGGTTATGCATTTGTGCCATTTTGTGTATCACATTTTTTTTTTTTTTGCCTTGCTTTTCAGTAGCGTTTGTGTATGTATATGCTGATTTTTGCTCTGTGGTATGCATTTTGCTCTTAGCAGTAGCTTATTACCATGACAATTGTTTTCACTGTTGATATTCTGAAAGGCAAGAATTTATGGGGGCAGTTGGATTGCTCAAGAAAAAAAACGAAAACTGAAAACAAAAGACTGGTTTGAGATTATCCACAGGGATTTTTGCCTTAATGCTTGCCTGTTAAGCTGTCTGGCTGCAGTCCTTAGAGACCCAGTAGTCGGGTTATTATTGGATTAGAAAACAAGCGAAACATAGGTATAAAGCTCACATTCCGTTTCAACTAGAAACATAAGAAGGCTTGGGGTAAGCAAGGAATTGCAGTAGAACAGTATCTTTCCTTGTCTCAAACAGTACAGGAACTTCTCAGAGGGAAGGCAAGGGGTAGAATTACTTTAAGAGTTATTTTTTTAAAATGTATTTCAAGCTAAACTATTCTCCAGGGACAGTGAAAAAAAAACAGATGAGTTTTGGTTTGTCTTACCTGTTGGAATAGTACTGTCTCCGAGGACTGAAGAGGAAATGGGATGAGGAAACGTCTTGGTGTCTGAGCCTTTTTCTATCTCAGTATTTCCAGAAAACATGTCAAAAATGAATATAATTAAATACTAATAGTAAAGAAGGCGGTAGTCATCTCCCTTTCTCTCTTGCCATGACCCATCCCCACACTGCTCGTAGTACAGATGGCTATGGTACCGTTTTTAATATTTCCGTTGATTGGTTTTCATCTCTTTTCCCACTAGCCTGTAATTCCCTTGAAGGCAGAGCCATGTCTTGGCAGTCTTTGTTACTGGGACCTTACCAGGACCAGGCATCTATTAGATGCACAGGAAATAACTCTTTTAATGAATGGGTATCATTGTGAAGTAAAAAGTCAACAAAGACTCATTCACATGGACTGATAATGAGTTAATTAATCTACGACGATACACGAACGAGCATTTATTTATATTATACATGTAAGAGGGGTGTGTGGAGGGGTTCGGGAAGAGAAGGTTGGGAAGCCACAGGTATCTGGAGCTGGATGGCTCCTGTGGTGCAGTCACTGCGTCAGGGCTTTTGGCCCTTGCTGGTTTTGAGATTTCTCTTCTCTGACCCTCAGTTTCGTTTTCTCTAAAAATGGGATAACTACTCTCTATCTCAAAAAGCTGTGGTGAGGGTAAAATGAAATTTTGATGTTAAGTACACAGTAAGTGGTAGCTCTTCCTGCCACATGTCTTTGGGTTTATCTATAACTGCAGTTTTCAAGCTTTATTATGAAGTATAGATTCTTCTCTCAAAATCTTTCTTGGAAATATTTAGAAAATATAGACAGAGGAAGCTGCTTTGCATGAATCTGAGGATGTGGGGAGAGTGGCCTGCCTGGCCTTCCCATTTCCCCCTCGCAGGAACATGCCTGGAGGACAAATTGGTGGAAGTTTCTGTGTGTAGGAGGCTAGTAAATAGCTCGAGGGTGGTCTGTGCGGGTTATCATCCTGCACACTGCCCCGGTGCCCATTCCTACTTCCCAGGTCCTGCAGGATCACAGGCAGAAGTTGAATTTACACCAATACAAGCCATGGCAGAGTTGGAATTTGAGTTTGAGTTTTCTGCTGGTCATGGTGGCTCATGCCTGTAATCCCAGGATTTTGGGAGGCTGAGGTGGGTGGGTCTCCTGAGGTCAGGAGTTCAAGACCAGACTGGCCAATATAGTGAAACCCCATCTCTACTAAAAATACAAAAAATTAGCTGGGTGTGGTGGCAGATGCCTGTAATCCCAGCTGCTGGGGAGACTGAGGCAGGAGATTTGAACCCTGGAGGCAGACTGCAGTCAACTGAGATTGTGCCATTGCACCACTTGACCTGGGCGATAAGAGTGAAACTCCATCTAAAAAAAAAAAAAAAAAAAAGAGATTCTGTTTTCTAGTTAAGTGTGCAGGGCACACCCTAGTCTCACAGCATGTTGCATTTTGGTTGGTAATGTTTTAGAAATGGAAAGGGAGGGACTTGCCAGCCCCATAGATTTTTCCAAATGGATGTTGCTGTTCAGAGTGACTTCTAGCTGGTTGTTAAAATACAGAAGGACTTGACTAACAGTTGGAGTTACAATATACACTTAAGAAATATACTTTTCCTTTACAGGATGTTTATAGTTGGATTTTATTTTATTTTATTATTAAGATGGAATCTTGCTCTGTCACCCAGGCTGGAGTGCAGAGGCATGATCTCGAGTCACTGCAACCTCCACCTCCCAGGTTCACCTGATTCTCAGCTTCTGGAGTACCTGGGATTATAGGCACCTGTCATCGTGCCCAGCTAATTTTTGTATTTTTTGTAGAGACAGGGTTTCACCATGTTGGCCAGACTGGTCTTGAAATCCTGACCTCAGGTAATCCTCCTGTCTCAGCTTCCCAAAGTCCTGGGATTACAGGCATGAGCCACCGTGCCTGGCCCTAGAGTTGGATTTTAAAATGAATATTCATAATCTTATTTCTTTCTGATACTCTCTGGATGTCTATTAATTTATTCCTCTGATGTTTATCAAGTGCTCTACAATAAGCACTGGGATATAAAAGTGAGCAAGAAATGGCCCTGCCTGCAGGGAGCTTTCAATCTAGTGGAAGAGTCTAATACCTTCCCGGGTCTACTAGACTCAGCAAGGTGCATACCAACGTGAGATGGGCACAGGGGAGCTGCTGTGAGACCTGGGAGGCAAATGGGAGAGATGAAGCGGTGAGGTTGTGAGGCTCAGCCACCGCGGTCCTGACACCAGCTCATGACCAAGTTGATGATAAGTTCTACAATCGTGGTTTTATTAGTTTTCCAAATAATTCATGCTATTTGAAAGTAATACAATAATTTATAAAAATATAAATTATTCAATGTCATTAAAACAACCAGATTGTTTATATTTTTCACAATTATAATAATTTATACTTTTCACAATTATAAATTATTCTTCCCCACTGCATTGTAATTTTGTGAAATGTTAGTATACTAATGAAAAGCAATCTTTTACTTCCCTAATGACAGAAAGTAGATTGGATATATGAGTGTTAACAGTTATAACCAATGTGATGATTAAAAAGTTAATTATTCTGCTTGAAGTGAATAGATGCTTCTAATGATTTGGAATAAATACAGGCAGTTTGAAATAACCAAACCTTTTCCATTTTAGCTCTTTAATTGACAGAATGATTCTCTGTATCTCTTGAAGTCTGTGCATTTGTCCTTCAAGACAGGCAGTGATTTGATGAGTGAGTTTGTGAGCTGAGGGTTGAGGAAGGTTAGCTGGTTGGCTGAATTTGTAAGAAGGAGTTAGGCTAATGGGAAGAAGATGGATGGAACTTCTGCTGTGAACCAGGCTCTGTGCCTGAGAACACAAGGACGGGGAGGCTCCGCCCTGAACCCCGAGAAGCTCGCTTTCTGTTTGGCAATGGAAAGTCTCAGCAGGAGTCCCATGTTTAGCTTTTCTTTGGAGGATTCTGATGGTGAAGGAAAGGAGTAGGCAAGATGTCAACATCAGAAGGAAGACCAGGACAAGAAAGGGCGAATTTCCCTCCTTGCTTTTTGGGAATCTGGCTGTTCCTCACCTGGGGGGAGGATCCAGGTGAAGGAAAAGTTAGTGGCAGGTGGCTGATGAGCAGGTCCCTGAGGGGCTGACACTGGGTCAGAGGCTCATCTGGAAAGGAGGAGGGTCTCTTTTACCCTGAGATCTCACCTTGGGGGAAGATCCAGGTGAAGGGAAAGTTAGTTGGGAGTGGTTGATGGGGCAGGTCCCTGAGGGGCTGACACTGGGCCAGGGGCTCACCTGGAAAGGAGGAAGTTCTCCTGTACCCTGAGATAGTAAAGGTGGGGAGCAGTACT
This sequence comes from Cebus imitator, assembly GCF_001604975.1. Classification (NCBI taxonomy): domain Eukaryota; kingdom Metazoa; phylum Chordata; class Mammalia; order Primates; family Cebidae; genus Cebus; species Cebus imitator. The sequence continues at coordinate 1,383,348 of NW_016107550.1, forward strand.
GAGGGGTGTTCTGAGCCTTCACCCCAAAGGGTTTCACATTCTTGGTGAAGCAGGAGGTAGGTTCCCCTGCAGACAGGGAGTGTTCGGGATTTGGGGCTGGAAACTCAGAGAGTGCAAGGACTGCATTGAGAAAAAGGACAGGGACCATCTTCCTCCATTTGCAGAGAGGGCTCTGTGGGTGCTGGGAGAATGTGGAATTGTCATTGTCCCCTTGGGCACGCTGGGGGGTATGTCCACTAGGGGTGGTGGAGTTGATGGCAGTTGCAGCTCAAGGAGATCAGGAAGGAGGCCACTGTGGCACTGCTGGCACAGACTGTGTTGGGGGTGAGGGATTGTGAGGCTCAGGGCTGCTGGGGCAGGAATTCAAGCCAGAGGGCTGATTCCCTGGAGGTTCAGGGCAGATTCAGGAGTCCCTGTGGGAGATGAGGCTTCAGAAGTGATGGAGGATTGGCAGGGGAAGACAGTGGCCCTATTTGAGGACCCCAGGGGACAATGGAGTTGACGACTGGGGTCAGGGTGCAAGGGGCTGAAATGGAGCCAAGGGGAGGTTCCAAAGGAGCAAACTTCTGGGGATCTTGAGGCTTGGGGACTGGCTGCTCAGCACTGTCCCTGTTTGGGGTTATCTCTAGGGGATACTGGACCATGCATGGGTCAGGAGAGATGAGGAGGCAGCTGAAGTGACAGTGAGGTCTCTAGCAGAAGTAGAAAGGAAGGTGAGGGGGCAGAGGCAAATACAGAAGCAACTGGAGGACCTGGGTCCGGGTGTTGGGGAGCCCGAACCTCCCCAAATACCCTCCTTGGCTGAGGTTCCCATTTCACAGTAAGAAGCGTTCAGCAAGTCCACCCTTTCTCTTCCACTGGATCCAACTTTCTGCTCCCCTGAGGCACCCTCCTGGCCTCTGTGTCTCCTTGTTCCTCCCAGGGGACCTGGGCCCACATGGCAGCAGCCTGCCACAGTGCAGAGAGAAGGCGTGAGGCCAGACCAGGAGCTCAGAAGCAGAGTGCAAAGGGAGGCCAGCACTTCATAAATCATTCACCCATCTTCTTGGGAGAGAGGGTGTGTGTGTTTTCAGAATGTGTCATGCTGTGTCTCCTTGCTTAAGGGTGAAATGAAATGTTTGGCACCTATGGGGAGCGGGGGAGAGAGAGAAATTTCTAACTCCTTTCTAACCTCTTTGAAAACTGTCAGTTTCTGAACCAAAGGGTTTGGCACAAAATAGAAGGGTTTTAATGAAAACATCTCTAAGTTCAAGTAGAAGGCCGGGCATGCAATCATTTCTGCATTTTATGTTAAATTTCAGCAACACAGGGATAGTTATTTAAATAGAAATTAAATAAAGCTTTCACAAGGGGCTATATGGCTTGGACTTGGCTTTCTGGGTGTTGATGATGAAGGCCTGAGTTCTCAGATGGGCAAATCTCTGAAATGGAGACAATTTTAGAGTTTGTTCCTGGGTTGGAAGCTTCCATCCTGCCTTGTTTGAGGGTCCTTGTTCCCCAGCTGTGACTCCCCAGGAAATCCCCCAGATGGTTGCTGGACGCACCCTGCCTTTGCTTCCCTCTGTTTCTTGGTGGGGAGGCCCCTTGCTGTGGGCCCCCTCCCCTGATTAGCTCACTAATACCCCCACCCCTTGAGTCATATCTTAGTCCATTGGTATTGCTATAAAGGAATCTCTGAGGCTGGATAATTTATAAAGAAAAGAGATTTATTTGGCTCACAGTTCTGCAGTTGTGCAAGATGCATGGTGCCCGCATCTGCATCTGGTGAGACCCTCAAGCTGCTCCCATTCATGTGGGAAGGCGAAGGGGAGCTGTCGTGTGAAAAGATCACATGGGGAGAGGGGAGGTGACAGAGAGGGGAAAGGTGCCAGGCTCCTTTCAACAACGAGCTCTCATGTTAGCTTGGGGGACCTAATAGAGCAAGAACTCACTCAGCATCCCCTGCACCCCCACATAGGGGGGCATTAATCTATGCATGGGGGATCTTCCCTATGGCCCAGACTAGTCCCATTGAGCTGCACCTCCAGCACAGAATGGGATTTCCACCTGACATTTGGAGAGGTCAAACAGCCAGACAGTAGCAACCCACAAGGCCCTCTGGAGGCGAGTTCCTACTGCCCATCTGATGTCACTCCCTCTGTTCATTCACTCCAGCCCAGGAGCCTCCTTTTCGTTCCACAAACACACCAGGACTGCCGCTGCCCTGGGGCTTTTGTGCTTGCTGACCCCTCTGCCTGCAGGCCCAACCCTCCTTGTGCTCAGAGCCTTCTTTGCCCAACTTTTAAGACCCAGCCTCAGTTGCTTCATGTCCTCTCTTGGCTTTGTTTGACCACCTGTCTATTTGTTTGTTCTTGCACTGATGCTGCTCCTGGGGAGCAGGCAGGGTGGTTTGCCCTGGAATCTCCGGTGCTAGATTAGAGCCCTGCACAGGGCAGGTCTCTGTGACCAGCCCCTCCTGACCTCGTCTCCTCTGGAGGCTGAACAGCCTTTGCCAAGCCAGAGTCTGCCTAGCTTAGGGGGCTTTTCAGTGTAGAAATCACTGGGAGGAAATCCGCTCCAGCACGCCCTGTGGGGATGCAGCTCTGCTTCTTTGCTGTCTGTCCCCCGATGACCAGGTCCTCACCAGTGTCAGAGAGTGGCTCAGATTCTGGAGTGACACTGGTATTCCAGACCTACTGAGCTGCATATTCTAGAACCTGTTTCTGAGCCTTTTGGGGCCTCAGTTTCTTCCCCTGTAAGATGGAGATGTAATAGTGGCTACCACAGAGGGTTGTTGTGGGGATTAACTGAGTTAATTCACATCAAGCAGCTAAGATTGTCCTTGGTGAGTGCCCTGTAGGCGTCTGCTGTTGCTGCTATTTTTCTTGGGTCTCCTTCCCTTTCACGGAGGGTCCTGCTCTCATGCCAGCACCGCCCCTACCCCATTCCTCTATCTTCTCTCCAGCCAAGCTGAAATGTGCTCAGACCATATCCTTCGTCCTCTGAGGGCCCTCACTTGCTCTGTGTGGTCCCATCGTCAACTGGGAGGCAGGTGACACTGGCCTTGAGTTGGTGGGTGGGCCAGTGGCCATCTTGCCCTTCCAAGCCTCAGTTTCCTGGACTGTGGGAAGAGGAGATGCCTCACCTTCTCAGCTTGCTGAGTGTTGTGAGATGCCTGTGGAAAGCCATGAGCAGAGTCTGGACACATAACAGAGACGTAATAAGCTGAAGCTTTTCTCATTTTCCAGGTGGCCTCATCTCACCTCTGCCTACCTCTCAGTACCCCCAAGCCCCATCTCCCTTTTCATCCCTAGCTGGGACCTCCAGCACCCCCAGTGCCTCCAGAGGGCACCCAGGAAAGGCTTGGCAACTAAATCATGTTGCAGCTAAGAAGTAGCATCTGACATTTTATGAAAATGCTCCTATAGCACATCTGTATTTTGTTGGCATAAATTTGGTTGGCAGGAACTTTTTAAAAATAAAAGCACGTGGTTCCCTATACTAGGGCTGTGTGGCACTTTGTCTGTGTCACGTCCTATGCTGTTCACCATAACCCTGCCCAAGTAGGTTCTTTCCTTCTCTCATTGTATGGATAAGAAAATAGGTTTAGAAACCCTGAGTAACATGACTTAACCTTCTGTCTTAATCTGTTCATGATGCCATAACAAAAATACCTTAGACTGGGAAATTTATAAATAATAGAAATTTATTTCTCACAGCTCGGGAGGCTGGGAAGTCCAAGACCAAAGTGCTGGCAGATTCCGTGTCTTTTGAGGTCTCCTCTCTGTTTCAATGGTGCCTTGTTGCTGCATCCTCCCGAGGGAATGAATTCTGTGTCCTCCTCCCATGGCGGAAAGGGTGGAAAAGCGAAAGACACTCAGATGCTTGCTTCACCCTCTTTTATAAGAGCACTAATCTGTTCATGTGGGCTCTGCTCTTCCCCAAAGGCCCCACCTCTTAATACCATCACATTAGAGATTTGGTTCCAACATGTGAATTTTGGAGGGACACACACTCAACCACAGGACGCTCTTTGCCTCATGGTAAAATCCTGTCCTTTCTGCCTCCTCCTTCCTGTCCAGCGTATATCTTTCGGCTCAACACTATTGCTCAAGGCTTTCTCCTGTGTTGTGAGGCTCGTGCAAGTGTAGACACCTCCACGGGCCCTGAACTTGTGTGTGCCTCACCTGAGCACTTCTGAGTTGGGGCTGGGGCCGCTGCATGGCTCCCCTAGGGCTGACTTACCCCTCAGATGCAGGAGACGCAGTGCCTGGGACCCCATGACCTTTAGGGGCCCACGAAAGCGTTTAGTTTCTTTTAAAATCAAAAGAAGAATCCAAACTTCTAGGTTGAAGAAAGCATACTAATATGTAATATTAATGTATTCATCCTTGTATGACCATAGTCATAAAATATGATTAAAAAAAAAATTTTTTTTGGAGGAGGGTCCCATGGTTGGCAAAATAATCACACCACTGCCCTGCATGCCCTCCCCCCGCCCCGCCTCCGCATCCACCCACAGGATGTCAATATCTTAATCCTTGGAACCTGTGAATATAGTTGGTTACATGGCAAAGAATTAAGTTTGCAGATGAAATTAAGGCTGCGAATTGCCTGACCTTAGGGTAGAAAGATTTTCCTGGATGATCTGGGTGGGCCCAATGTAATCACTAAGGTTCTTAAATATGGAAGAAGGAGGCAGGAGGAAAAGCCAGAGGTACAGCAACTTGAGAAGGACTTGGCTATGGCTGGCTTTGAAGATGGAGGAGACCTGCAGCAAAGCAGGGGTAGCCTGTAGGCATCGGAAAAGGCAAGGACAGGGACTCTCCTTAGGGCCCACAGAAGGAATGCAGCCCTGATTTTAAGACTTCTGACCTCCAGAACTACAAGAGAATAAATTTCTGGTTTAAACCACTAAGTTTGTGGCAGCAATAGTAAACTAGTGGTGCCCACAAAGGCAAAGTGCCGAGGGCACATGACAGTCCTGAAGTGGCTTGACGAGTGGCCCTCACGCCTGGTTCTCCGATGCTCCATCATGGGTGCTGGAGCTCCCCGAGGCAGGCAGTGCCTGCTGAGCCCTGGACAGAGGCAGGGCTGACCCACTCCTCTCTCTTCTTTAAGATTCGTATGAGCTTTTCCTTGGGTTTCCCTTTTCCTTGTCCCTCAAGCAACTATTCCAGATTTGGGGAGCTTTCAGTACCTTTGTACTTTTAGTTCTTGGCACTGGGGCTATTTAGGAACTGCTTCGCCCTATAGCCATTTATTGTCACTTGGCTCCCAAAGTGGCATTTCCCCAGCTCTCTCCCTGATAGACATTTTTACTGGAGGTAATGGAAAATAGATAATATTTCTAAGTTTACAGCATTTCCTCCTGTGGTCTGAATTCTCAAAAAGCCATGGTAACCAGTCCACAGTGAAAATCCAATAAATCAACAGTTCACACAGTGTCCCACGTTTGGCTGTACTGAGAATGTGGCAGAGCCATTTAACTGCATGATTAGAGTTCCAGTAAAGAGAGAGAGAAAGAAAGACAGAGAGAGAGATAGAGAGGAGTGCACACGTGCACACATGTTCTGAGTGCTGTGTGCACCCATGCTTATTGCAGACATAAGATAAAATTTTCTTCATTTTATTTTTTTACATATTTTTCCCAGAAGCTGCAAAAGGCAAGCCCAGACCTCTCTGGATCAGCAGTCCTGCCTAAAGTTATAATTTGGACATGGGTAAGATTCAAGCCCGCTAGGCTGCTGGAATGCAGCTGTCAGGAGGTGATGGACAGGAAGAGGAGGCAGCCAGCTTCCTCATGGTTCCAGCAGAGAATTGGCCTAAAAAACAAGGAAAGCTTTTGGGAATCTTTGCTCTGAGTGGAAAGGGATTTTATAGTGCTTTCCCCACTTGTGTGTAGAGGTGGGCAACAGCCAGTGCCATGCACAAATGAAGGTCGGGGACTATTCACGCTCCTCTCGTGTGGCTGACTCTGCCCGCTTGCTACACCTGGTGGTGTTTGCTGCAGCTGATAATGGCTGCCTGCACAGATTTGGGGAGTTGGAGGGAGAAGGCCTAACCTGTAAGGTGATTGCTGCGAAACTCCGGTGTGGTAGACCTCCACCAAGGTAGCTCCTCAGCCTTAACTTACATCCCTCCAAATTATCCTTTGACTGGGATTTGAGCTACTCATATTTTCCCCAATTATTTCCCTTCTTGTCACTTTGCTTATGGCACCTTTTACCAAAATTTTGAATTTCTATGTGGTTAACATCATCAGTCTCTTAAGATGTATGTCATGCTTAGAAAGCTTTCATTCCTTCTAAACATATAAATAATTTCCCTTATATTTTCTTCTAGTACATTTATTATTTCAATTTTTACATTGACATCTTTGAACCATCTGGAATTTATTTTGGTGTACAGTATATGTAACATATCAGGCTTTTCTTTTTTTTTTCCTCAAATGGCTATCGGGAAATCTCAACATTATTATATGATGCATATTTTCTCCAACCAAACTGCCAAACACAGGATACTGTACATGCCTATCTATCGTAGGGGTTTACTTTTGGGTTCTTTGTTCTGTCCCATTGTTCTGTCCTTATTTGCCAGAACTACATGGCTGTGGTTATGATGGTGTGTATTGCTTCCCTATCCCATAGACTTAGTTCTTCCTCCTTTTTAATCTTTTTGGAGTTTTTCTGGCTATTCTTGCTATATTCTTTTTCATACAAACTTTTCAATAAGGTCCAAATTATCTCCATGAAAAATTTCTATTGATCTTTTAGGGGATTGCCTTAAACTTGAGGGATTGAGGAAGAAGTGGCATTTCTGAGATCATTGTCTTTCTATAGGGTTGGCTTTTTCATTTGTTCAGATATTTCTTTTTAATCCTGGTACTATTTGTGTTTAATTTTTTTTTTTTTTTTTGGTTTTTTTTTTAGGACGGAGTTTTGCTCTTTTTTCTTTTTTTTTTTTTTTTTTTGGTGGTAGGGGAGCTGGATGTGGTGGCTCATGCCTGTAATCCCAGCACTTCAGGAGGCCAAGGTGATAGAAGGAGACTCTGTCTCAAAAAAAAAAATTTTTTTTTTCCATGTAGTCATACACGTTTCTCTGTTCATTGCATATTCAGTTTTGTAAGACACTGACAAACTGTTTCCTTGGGTGGCTGTTTACTTTATCTTTCCACCAGCAATGTCTGAGTGATCCAGTTTCTGTGCATCCTCATCAGCATTTGATCTTGTTACTATTTTTTCACTATTCTGAGGTATGTAGTGATATCTCATCGCCATCTAATTTGCATTTCTTTACTAGCTAGTGATATTGAATGTCTTTTCATGTGCTTATTTGCCATCTAGATATCCTTTTTAGTAAAATGTTTCTTCCTGTCTTTTGCCCATGTTTTAGTTGCATTGTTTGTGTTTTCACTCTTGAGAGGTCTTTATCTAGCAGATTTTTGATATATGTCTTTCTTTGGATATATTGTTTGTAAATATTTTCTCCCAGTCTATGGGTTGTCTTTCTGTCTTCTTCAGGTTGACTTCACATCAACTTTATAGAGCAAAAGTTTTGAATTTCAATCAAGTTTAATTTCCTGCCTTTTTGAATTATGCTTGTGGTATCATGTTTAAGAATTTCTTTTATAAAGCTCTAGATCTTAAAGATCTTTCTTTTATCTTCTAAAAGTTGTTTTATGTTTTATATTTAATGTTACAATCCATTTTGAGTTAATTTTTGTATAAAAGGTGAGATTTAGGTCAAGCCTTCTGTATTAGTTCATTTTCATACTGCTGATAAAGACACACCAGAGACTGTGTATCTTATAAAGGAAAGAGGTTTAATTGACTCACAGTTTCACATGGCTGGGGAGGCCTCACAATCATGGTGGAAGAGCAAGGGAGGTCATACATGGTGGCAGGCAAGAAAGAGCTAGTGCAGAGGAACTCTCATTTACAAAACCATCAGATCTTACGTGACTTATTCACTGTCATGAGAACAGCATGGGAAAGACCTGCCCCCATGATTCAATTGCCTTCCACCAGGTCTCTCCCATGACACATGGGAATTGTGGGAGCTACAGTTCAAGATGAGATTTGGGTGGGGACACAGCCAAACCATATCGGTTGGTTTATTTTGCTTATAAATATTTAATTGCTTCAGTACAAATTGTTGAAAGATCTATTCTTCCACCATCAGATTGATTCTGCACTTGTAAATAATCAGTTGGACATGTTTATATGGATTTATTTCTTTTTTCTTAACATTCTTTTTTTGAGACAAGGTCTTGCTCTGTTACCTAGGCTGTAGCGCAGTGGCACTCACTGCAGCCTCAACCTCCCAGGCTCAAGTAATCTTCCTGCCTCAGCCTCCAGAGTAGTGAGAACTAGAGGTATGCACCACAACATCTGGCTAATTTTTGTTTTTTAAATTTTTTGTAGAGACAGGGTCTCACTGTGTTACCCTGGCTAGTCTCAAATTCCCGTGCTTAGGTAATCCACTTAGCCTCCACAGGTGTTGGGATTACAGGTGTGAGCCACCTTGCCAACCTTGATTTGTTTCTCTATTCTGTTCCACAGAACACTTCACCAATATCACACAGTCCTGATGACTGTAGCTATAAAATATCTTGAAACTGGGAGACTGATTTTCCCACTTTATTCTTTTAAGAAATTGTTTTAGCTATTTTCACTCCTTTGCCTTTCTATATTAATTTTAGAATAATCTTGTTTATAGAGACAAAAACATCTTACTATGAATTTGATAGGAATTGCAGTAAAGCTGTGTGTACATTTGTAGATAATTGGCATCTTTACCTTGTTGAATCTTCCAATCCATGAACATAAAATAGTTTTCCATTTATTTAAATCTTCTTTGGTTTCTTTCATCAGAATTTTATAGTTTTCAGCATACAAGTCCTATTTTCTATGCTTTTTTGGTAAATCTTTTGTTAGGTTTACATCTAAGTATTTCATCTTTTTTGAGCATTTGTAAATGGTATTGTTTGCTACTACTTTATTTATGATTTTTGCATCGCTATTCACATGTGATAGTATGGTAAAGGTTTCTTTTTGGTGGGCAATCTTTACTTTTTTGGGTTTTGATATCAAATCTTTTGAATGAGGGAAGCTTTCCTTCATTTTCTATGTTCTGAATACATTTAGGCATGGTTTCAGGGGGCTTCCTCACTTTCTGATGTGATTATCAGTCTGTTTAGATTTTCGGTCGTTTCTGCAGTTGATTTGGACAAAATCTATTGTCCTAGGACATTTGTGTTTTCAAATATATTTGTATTTGATTCAGCAAAATTGTCTCTTAAAGAGTTTTAAATTTCTTCTCATTAGTGATTATTTTATTCTTACTATTTTTATTTTAGGAATTTGTGCTTTTTCCTTTTTTAAATGGTTTATAATTTTTTTCTTCTTTTTTTTAAAAAAACAAGACATCATTAGAATCACTTGTTTGGCTATTTTCTGTTTTTGGTTTTATTAACTTCTTTTTTAAACAAATCAGTTCTTTTGCTTTCTTCAGATTTATTTTATTCGATTAACTTCCTGCGTTGAATGCTTAATTCATTACTTTTTCCTAATTTTGTAATGTAAGTTTGTAAGGTTTCGAGATTTCTACTGAGTACTGCTTTAACTTCATCCCACTGGTTCAATATAATGTTTTTATTATTGTTTATTTCTAAATATTCTGGAATTTCAATTTGATTTTTTCTATTTAGTCCAAAATTGTTTAAAAGACTGATTTACATTTCCCAGGAGGGAAGGTTTTGGATTTTTAATTATATATTAAGACATTTCTCATTGTATCAGATAATGCTGCCTCTACTTTCTAATTTCTTGATGTTTTGGAAGTTTCTTCTGAGGCCTAAAATAGGGAAAGTTTCTGTGAATGCTCCATGAATGCTTGAAAAGAAAGATTAATTTTGTTTTTGGACTACAGAACTTCAAGTCTGTTAATTATATTTACCTTATTAATTACGATATTTGGTCTCCTTCATATTAATGACCCATTACAGTCTAGAGAGTTTGTCTTTATCCATTTCTGTATTTTCTATAATTTTTTCATTAATGTTGATACCATGTTTTAGTGCATAGACATTCATAACTGTTTAATGCCTTATTGTGAACCGTGTCTTTTGAAATAATGTAATACCATTATTTGTCTGGCTTAATGCTTTTGGCCCTGAGCTCCACCTTCAGATTTTACGAATGCATTCTTGGCATACTTTCTACTTACATTTGCTGATATCTGTGTGTTCATAACTTGATTTCAACTTTTCTGAATCACTTTGTGTGTTTCTTGTGTATCAGCATAGGATTGTGTTTCCTCTGATAATTAAGAAGGCCTGTAATTTAGTTCTGGTGTATCTAATTTTATAGTCATAAAATTATGACTAGAATTTTATGTAATGCTTAGTACAATATTTTTTCAGATACTATTAACATCCTATTATGAACAATGATTAAATTTGTATAATCCTTCATACCTTTTCCCTTCCTCTACTCCGCCTTCCAATTTTAGCTGATTAATAACCATTCTTAGTGTTTACCTTTGTGTTGTTAAATGTTCCTGTATCTCCACTACTTATTTTTTAGCTTTGATATCTTTCAACTTCCCTTCCCTTTCTTCTGGTATTAGTAGCACAGTATAGACCAGGATGCCTGGACTTGGGGTCTCATTCTGCCTCTGAGCGAATTGGGAAGTGCTCTTAACCTTCTGTGCTCAGCAGCGTCATCTTGCAGGGGAGATAATCACCCTGCCAGGTGGCATCTTCCTGCCATTGATGGGGGAGTAAGCTAAGCAGTGAACAATTTTGCCACTTTCTGTGTGACCCAGAGCAAATCACTTGATTTCATGTGCTTCATTTTTCTTATCTGTGAAGCAGGAATAATAATGATACTTATCTCATAGTATTGATTAAATGAAATAAAACAAGTATAGTAGTTTAGAATTGTGTCTGGCCCCTGGTCACCATCCAGTAGATGTTTGTAATTACATTCTGATAATCCTGATTGCTAGAACTACATGATGCTGTGCAGTGGAAAGTGATTATGACAAGAGATGTTCACACCAGCGCCCACTGAGGGGTGTGAGGAAAATCATGGAGCCCTTCTCATGAGCTGTTTTTGTGGTAATATACCAGTCTGTAAAACCTCACATTCTGCAACATTTGTGCACTAAAAGTAAGGGAGCTTATTTGGGAAGACCTCAAAAAACCTAAGCCACTTAGAACCAGAATACTACTACAAGTTACAATAATTTTAATAAAAATATTAGCATATTTAAAGATGTGTTACACTCTATATTCAAATTTATAAAGAACCCTTTTTTAAACAAAAGGTGAAAGTAGCTTGGAAGGGCTGATACTGTTGTGTGATGCTTTGGAGACATGGACAGTTGGGCATCATCAGTGGGAGGCAAGGTGAGGTTTAGCAGCTGTGAACCCTAGTGCAGTACTGTGATGCTAGAGATGAAGGTTCATTGGTTCGTTGTGTTGTGTTTGTTTCTCTTGCACAAAGACAGTAAATAACTGTGCAGTAAATATTTCCAAGGCAGAACACGTGGCCAAAGTGAGCAGAGAGGAAGAAGATGGAGAGAACGGGCCTCGGGTGCTGTGCCGTATTCCTCCATGGCCTGCTGCATTCTGCTGAGTCAGCATGTCTTCCTCCATTTACCTGCTGATACTTGGTGGTACAAACATTAATGTGCTGGGAAACTTATCATGCATGACCCAAGATGATTTTGGCCTTATATATACGTGTTTCACCTTGCTCCTTTCCTCTTTGTCTCTTCTCTAATGAGTACATACACACATACACACTGTATGTGTGGATAGGGCACATGGTGTGAGAGGCCTATGTGAAATCTAGCTACTAGACTGTCCACAGTATGAGGCCCATTCAGAATTGTGGCCAGTTTACATCCAGAAGGTAAGTGTTTTTCTCTCATAATCCTCTACCCAGAAACTTCTGGTCTTTTTGGAATTTCTGGTACCTGTCCAATTTCTAAGCCATGTGGGTTAATTTTGATTTAAGAGAAAGGGATATTTTCAAACAGGAAAAAGACATGATTCCTCCAGATGCATGTTTTTGTATATTGGCCTGGCCTTCCCACTGGAAGTGGCAAAATGGCAGTCAGTTGAATGCCTGAATTCCTTTGTGTCATTCGGGGCTGGGAGATGTCATGTTTTGTTACAAAATAGTCACGATGAAAATAACTACCATGTGTTGAGCCACTGTAAGAGTATTGTTAACTCTGTTCCCTACCACATCTCTGGAAGTTAGGGTTTATCAACTTATTGCTACAGAGAACCACAACCACTGGAGGTGGCATAGTTAGGATGTGGCAGAGCAAGTCTTTGAGCCCAGTTCTGCCTGGCTTCAAAGTCCCTGATCTTTCCAGGGTGCCATCCAGCACTATCGGTTGTCTGTAGCAAATCTGCCTGCTTGCTCTCAGCATACTAGCTGATTTTGAGAATATGCAACTCTCATGGTGTAGATTTTGCTTACTCACTACCATCTTTCATGCCTGCTAGGAAGCTTCTTTATTTTCTATGAAGATCTATCTCTTTGTAGGAAGAATTTTTGTACTGTGTTAGCTTCAATCCAGGTTGAAGGAGTGATTGAGCCCATGATTTTTGTAAGCGTGTTTGGCAGATGAAATCTTTGCTAACTTTCACAGAAGTCAATATTTTTCTTCTTTTCTAATAACATTCTGATCTCCAGTTTTTCTTTAAAGTCCATCTGAAAAATAACATTAGCACAGCCAGCAGAGCGGTCAATTGGCAATACATTTTGAACACAAGGCAGGCAATGGAAAATAAAAGGCAAAATACTTTCCAATTTTATTCACATAAACTTCCACTGATTTTCTCTCCAGAGAAAAATAGTAAAATGTGAACTCCTTAAAGAAAAAGAAGAAAGAAATTTTGCTTTTTAGTCCTGCTTTGAATGTGTAATAGAGGTAGAAATTGGCCTCAATCTTTGCATGCATTGGAAGGAAATGACCCTAAAATGAGTGGAAAAGTTGAAAAGCTCCAAAGGAGTGAAGTGGAAATGGGAGAGAAATATGTGGATTGATTTTTTAATTAAAAATTATTTTTTAATTTAAAAGCCAAATAATGTGACTTATAATTAAAAATGGTGGCCCATGTCTCATACTTCTCAATTCAATTTCTGGTCTTCCAAGGCAACAATTACAAACCCATTAGCTGTTTCTTCTGTTTTATTTTTCTTAATCCCAATATTTTTGAATAAAATGCTTTTAGTACTTTATCCCCAGATTCTTTTGAATTAGTTTTCATCTTCTGATATTCTACTATAAAAAGTGAGAATTTTTCTCTTATTGACCTACCTCTA
>NW_016107550.1:1396713-1449562 GCF_001604975.1 Cebus imitator
ATACAAAAGAGTTATATTGCCAAGTTTTGTTAAATCAGTATTGAATTTTTACACAATAGTTATTATTGAATTGTTATTTGCAAGCTGGGTGAAGTAGTGTACTATAGTTAAATTTCCTTTTCTATGCAACCCTTTTGCTTTTACTGGAGATAATAATCACTGACTTTTAATGGTTTTCTGGGTACCTCTTACTAGTTAATTCCCAAGTTTTCTGACAGACGTGAAAATCTCCTCTTAATGTATCCATACTTATTAGCAATCTACTTTTTCATTTTCTTCCTAAGATATCCCTCCTGGAGCCATCGGTGTCTGCTGGCCTCTGAATTGGTTTGGTTCCCAGGCCTCTACATGGCTCTTGTCCCTTCACCATTCCTCTTAGAATTCTTTTCACCTCTCTCCTAAGTTATAGTCTGTTTCTTAGCTCCCACATCTCTCTGCTTTCCCTTTATTTCGGTGATACATGTCTTCTGGAAATGGAGCTTGGGAGGTAAAATTTTAGATTTCTTGAATGTCTGAAAATGCATTTTTGTTGATCTCACTCTTGGTTGTAGTTTGGAAATAATTTTCCCCATGAATTTTTAACAGCTTCGTTGAGATATAATTCCCCTGCCATACAGCTCAACCATTTAATGTGTACAACTTAGTGGTTTTTAATATATTTCTAAGGTTATGCAATCATCAATGCAGTCATTTTTAGAACATTTTTATTATACCAAAAAGAAATCCCATACCTGTTATCCCTGGAGTTTGTGAGGCACTTTTCAATACTTTCCATTGCCTTCAGTGCTACAGAGTAGAGGTCTGAGGGTAGGCATGCTTCCAAAGCTTTGAGTTATTCTTCCTCAATACAGGTTTTCAATTATGGAAAATTCTATTATGATTCTTCTCAGGTCCATTTTCTGCTGCCTGCTTTTTTGAAATTATTATTATTTACATATTGAATTTCTTTTATATTTTTTTTTCTGGCTCAAAATGGAATGCCACCCAATCCTCACCTAGTTAGTTCCTCTTGACTCTTTAGGTCAAATATCACCTCCCCAGAAGTGTGTCCCCCAACTCGCCCTAGATTAAGCCAGCCATCACCCCCCATTTACAAGCACTATGTATTTTATCCTTTTAACAATATCATAATTGCAGTTCATTTATTAATTTTATAGTTAGTATGCAATTTCTATTTTTCACCTTATACTGTAAGCTCCCTGCAGCTAGGCTCTGGGTTTGCTTTGGTATTCCCTGTACCTCAGTTCCTGGCACGCTCCCTCTACCTGGTATTGACAAGTATTTGGTGCAAGAGTGAGCAGATGTGGCTTCTATGCTGGTATGAGAAGGATTTGAGCTGAAGCTTGCACTGTCTATAAAGAAAAGTTTTGGTAGGTAAAGGATCGTGTAAACTTTATCCAGGAGCTGTCCAAAACACTTGAAAATAATTTGTGTTCAGATACTTTGGAGAAACCAATTTCTGTTTATTCAATAGCTATTTGTGACATGTGTCTTTCAGGTAGCTGAGCCCCATTCTGTAAAACTGCTTTAGCTGTTACCTTTTTCATTTGTCGCACATCTGCATCTGAATACTTCCTGCTGTTTTAGGAAAATCAACAACAATGTGTTGAAGAAACTTGCATTATCTAATAAATATTCTGGTGTTTAAAATGTTATGAGTCCCTGGACAGCCTGTACTCTAGTTTCCGCACTCATAAATTGCCAGTGACATTCACCCTTTCCACAACAGTTTTGAGCAAATCAAATGGAGAATTAACATCTTGTTATTTGAATTGTTGAGAATGGGGTTTCCCAAACAGCACAGTTGGCACAATGGGACAGATGATTCTTTTCTATGGGAGTCTGTCCAATGCATTTTAGGATGTTTTTAGCTACATCCTTGACCTCCACCCACTAGATGTCCCCAGTTGTAGCACCTTATCCAATGTCTCCAGACATTGTCAAATGTCCCCTGGGGGACAACAGTAACCCCATTTGACAGCCATTGTTGGACATGCAGACATATGTCCTTTCCTAGTCAAATACAATTGGTAGTACCTGCCTTTCTGACACGTGAGGAAATTGATATTCCACAGTGCTGTGGCAACACACTCACGTGGTTGGCAGAATGCTCAGAAGAGCATATTGAGCATTGGGGCTGGAATAAGAAGAGTTTTCACAAGTCTCCAGTAACTGATCCTATGACCTGTCAGTTCTTGCCAGTTAGGCTTACTAGGGTAAAACATAGAATGTGCCTCTTCCAGGAATGCAACTTCTAATGTTGTGTAGAAGGAGCCAAATGTTTTGAGAAGTACCACGAAACCCTAATTATGGTAAGTGGACCACGAAGTCAAACATCGATTTGTCAAGTGGAAAGGAATTTCTTTAATGAAATTTGAACTCTGTGTCCACTTTAGGAGATAGGCTGGTGTTTGTGAGTGGACAGAGTGATTTAGTTTTTGTGGCTGTGGCTTTTTGGCTGTGCCTTAAGCCTCCCATTTATTGACTGGAATTAGGGAACCGTTGTTTTGTCCTGTTGGGACTAAAGTGGCAGGACAAGACTGGATCCTCAAGCCTGGATCAGGATAGAAAGGGATCTGGAATGAGTCTTGGAGTAGATTCGGGATCAGGATGGGGTTCTTGTGTAGGCAGATATCCTCTCATAGAACATTCACATGCTCATCTTCAGAACCTGTGAATATGTCACCTTATATGGCAAAAGGGACTTTTTAGATGTGATTCAGTTGGAGATCTTAATGGAGAAAAGAGCCTGGATTATCCATGTGAGTCCAGTCTTATCACATGGGTTAAAAGGGGCACTGCTATGGTCAGAGGAAGCCACGACTACTGAAGAGTGGTCAGAGACATGCACTGTTGCTGGCTTTGAAGGTGGATAAAGGTGGCCACCAGCCAGGAAATGTGGGTGGCCTCTGGAATCTGGAAAAGACAGGGAAACAGATTATCCTCTGGAGCTTCCGGAAAGGAACCAGCCCTGCTCACAACTTGACTATAGCTCAAGGAGAGCTATGTTCGAGTCTAGCCTGCAGGACTGATAGTGAAGGTATTTGTGTTGCTTTAAGCCACTGTGTTTGTGACAATTTGTTACAGCAGTCATAGGGAACTCATACAGCTCTCAGAGGCCTTCATAGGCCAAAACAAGAGTCCAGCAAGCATAAAGCCCAAAGCGGGACACTAGTCAGCAGGCACATGTGTCAGTGAGTTTGGGGGCAGGAATGGAGATGAGCTCAAGCTCTTCCTCTGGAACCTGGAATCTGAGCACTGACGGGACTCTCTCCAAGGATCTCTTCTACGAGCGTCTCTGTGCTGCTCCCTCACTCTTCTGTCTCTATAGAGTGGCTTCTGCTTCTTTAGACTCCACACACATGACATGGGATGACTGTCATCAGTACCTGTATTAGTCAGAGTTCTCTAGAGGGACAGAACTAATTATATATATATAGACACACACACACACATATATACATATAAAAGGGAGTTTATTAAGTATTAACTCATACAATCACAAGGTCCCACAATGGGCTGTCTACAAGCTGAGGAGCAAGGAAAACCAGTCTGAGTCCTAAAACTGAGGAACTTGGAGTCTGATGTTCAATGGCAGGAAGCATCCAGCACAGGAGAAAGATGTAGGCTAGGTGGCTAAGCCAGTCTAATCTTTTCACGTTTTTCTGCCTGCTTTGTATTCTAGCCGCGTTGGCGGCTGATTAAATGGTGCCCACCCAGATTAAGGGAAGGTCTTCCTTCTCAGCTCACTGACTCACAGCTCACTGACTCAGATGTTAATCTCCTTTAGCAGCATCCTCACAGACACACCCAGGATCAATACTTTGTATCCTTCAAGCCAATCAAGTTGACACTAAAAATTAACCATCACAAATCTACCCCTTGTCAATTTGAACCCATACACATCTCCTGATATCATATCTAATTTTCAAATAAAGACAATGATAAGGTCATAATTACACCTCACATAATACAGCTGTCCTTTGTACAATTGGAAATGCACCAATCCCCAACCCAAATACAATTACATAAAGTTAGCAATACTTAAATGCTGATATGAAGTCAATAGATCTTATGTCACATCATAAAGGAAAAAGGAAATAAAATGAAGCCATTGTCTTAGTACAAGTGTATACATGCATAAGCATCTTTTTAACAAAAGAAGGAGGAAATATTCATGACAATTACAGTCTCGTTTCTGCACCTGGTCACGTGGTCATAGATGGGATTGGTGACTACCTTCTACTACCCATTCTGTATTCCCTTTGACTTCAGCAAGCACCTCAGCAGGTCATGGTTTTTTCCCTGGTGGAGTGACTCAAACCTTCATTCCTGAAGGGTCTGGCCCATTTGTAGTCCTGCCTGGATTGGGCGGTTATAGTTTCCCATTGACCTTAATCACAGGGCATGGTAATACTAAGAGATGCCCTAATGGATCTCCTGTAGTCCATGAGTACTCTTCTTTACTTCTGTTGTGGAGTGGTAGACTGATTTCATCTCGATAGTCCGTGTTAGTCACCCCAGCCAACACTGTAACTTCCTTCTTAGCCTGTTGACTTAAAGGCAGGAGAAGCCCAAAGTACCCAGGAGTCAATCTTAACTTCCAGTTTAATGGAAATGTTGTTGTGTCTCCTGGTGGCAGCATTCCTCCCTCTTTAACTAAGACCTCTAGGTCAGCAAAATGTAATGTCATGGAAACAAGGAAACAAAATTTTGCTAGTGGATCACTAGAGGTAATGGTGAGTGGTGCCACTTCCACTTCTACCCCTTGATTCCTGGACCTGTGAATCCTGGCTATGGGAGAAACAGTACCATATATTGGAAGCTGATTAAAAGCATATTACAGGCTACTGAAGAACTTTGCCCCAGCCCTGCAAAGTATTGTCACCTAGTTGGCACTGTAATTGTGACTTCAAAAGGCCATTCCACAATTCTATGAATCCAGTTGCTTCAGGATGTTGGGGAACACGGTAAGTCCTGTGAATTCTGTGAGCATGAGCCCACTGCCACACTTCTTTATTTGTAAAGTGAGTGCCATGGTCAGAGGCAATGCTGTGTGGAATACCATGACAGTGGATAAAGCATTCCGTGAGTCCACGGATGGTAGTCTTTGCAGAAGTATTGCATGCAGAATAGGCAAACCCATATCCAATAAGTGTCTACTCCAGTGAGGACAAACCTCTGCCCTTCCTATGATGAGAGAGGTCCAAATAATCAACCTGCCACCAGGTAACTGGCTGACCACCCTGAAGAATGGTGTCTTATCAAGGGCTCAGTGTTTGTCTCTGCTGCTGGCAAATTGGGCACTCAGCAGTGGCTGTAGCCAGGTCAGCCTTGGTGAGTGGAAGTCCATGTAGCTGAGTCCATGCATAATCTCCATCCCTGCCACCATGGCCACTTTGTTCATTGGTCCATTGGGCAATGACTGGGTGGCTGGAAAAAGAGTCTGAGTGGTGTCCACAGAATGGGTCATCCTATTCACTTGATTATTAAAATCCTCCTCTGCTAAGGTCACCCATTGGTGAACACTCATATGGGATACAAATATCTTCACAGTTTTTGACCACTCAGAGAGGTCTATCCACATACCTCTTCCCCAGATTTCTTCCCCTCTTCACCAATTTTCTAATCATGCTTCTTTCAAGTCCCTGACCATCCAGCCAAACCATTGGCTACAGCCCATGAATCAGTATGTAATCGCACATCTGGCCACTTCTCCTTCCATGCAAAGTGCACAACCAGGTGCACTGCTTGACGTTCTGCCCACTGAGATTTCCCTTCACCACAGTCCTTCAGCGATGTCCTAGAAAGGGGCTGTAGTGTTTCAGCTGTCCACTTATGGGCAGTGCCTGCGTATTGTGCAGAACCATCTGTGAACCAGGCCCTAGTCTTCTCTTCCTCTGTCAGTGGATCATAGGGAACTTCCCATGAGACCATCCATGCAGGCTGTGGGATAGAAGACAGGGTGGCAGGGGTGGAGACCATGGGCATTTGAGCCGCTTCCTCATGTAACTTACTTAACTTACTGTGCCTTCAGGACCTGCTTGAGACCAATCACATATATACCACTTCTATTTGATGATGGAATGCTGCTATGCATGACCCACTTTATGGCTAGATGGATCAGAAAGCACCCAATTCATGATAGACAGTTCAGGTCACATGGTGACCTGACGACCCATAGTCAAATGTTTAGTTTCCACCAAAGCCCATTAACAGGCCAAGAGCTGTCTCTCAAAAAGGGAGTAGTTATCTGCAGAAGATGGCAGGGCCTTGCTCCAAAATCCTAGAGGCCTCCACTGTGATTCACCTATGGGGCCCTGCCAAAGGCTTCAAACAGCATCCCTATCTACCACTGACACCTCAAGCACCGTTGGACCTGCGGGGTCCTATGGCCTAAGTGGCAGACCAGCTTGCACAGCAGCCTGGACCTGTTGCAGAGCCTTCTCCTGTTTGGACACCACTCAAAACTGGCAGCTTTTTTGGGTCATTGAATAAATAGGCTGGAGTAACACACCCATATAAGGAATGTGTTGCCTCCAAAATCCAAATCGGCCCACTAGGCATTGTGCCTCTTTCTCTGTTGTAGGAGGGGCCAAATGCAGCAACTTACCTTTCACCTTAGAAGGAATGTCTCAATAGGCCTCACACCACTGGACCCCTAGAAATTTTACTGAGGTAGAAGGTCCCTGAATTTTAGTCAAATTTATTTCCATCCTCTGGCACGCAAATGTCTCACCAATAAGTCCAGCATGTTTGCTACTTCTTGCTCACTGGATCCAATCAGCATTATGTCATCAACATAATGGACCAGTGTGATATCCTGTGGAAGTGAAAAGTGATCAAGATCTCTTCAAATAAGATTATGACAGAAAGTCAGAGAGTTGATATACCCCTGACATAGGACAATAAAGGTACATTGCTGGCCTTGCCAGCTGAAGACAAATTGCATCTGGTGGGCTTTATGGACAGGAATGGACAAAAAGGCATTTGCCAAGTCAATGGCTACATACCAGGTACCAGGAGATGTGGTAATTTGCTCAAGCAATAAAACCACATCTGGTACAGCAGCTGCAATTGGAGTCACCACTTGGCTAAGCTTTTGATAATCCACTGTCATTCTGCAAGATCCATTTGTCATCTGCACAGGCTAAATGGGAGAGTTGAATGAGGATGTGGTGGAAATCACCACCCCTGTATCTTTCAAGTCCTTGACGGTGGCTCTAACTTCCACAATCCCTCCAGGAATATGATATTGTTTTTGATTTACTATTTTTCTAGGTAGAGACAGCTCTAAAGGCTTCCATTTGGCCTTTCTCACCATAGTTGCCCTCACCCTACCAGTCAGGGAGACAATGTGGTGGTTCTGCCAGCTGCTAAGTATGTCTATGCCAATTTCGCATTCTGGCACTGGGGAAGTGACCACAGGATAAATCTGCGGACCTTCAAAGATGCAGGTGCTTCCCTCACAAATCTGTTTTGCAAGGCATTAGTAAAGGGTATATCTTCTGGACCCTTCTAGCTGGGATGAGTAGGTCTAAAGTGACTAATCCATGCCACGATCCCAATCTCCCTAAGCCTTTGAATCCCTTCCTCTACATTAAACCAAGGGAAATCAGGCATTTCCAGTTCACTCACAGTGGATCATCTTCCAATTCATATTTCAGCTAACAAAACAAACTATTAAAACCTTATTTAACTCCTTGAGCTGCAACATTAAACAGAGTCCCTACTTAGTGGCCCAAATCAATAAATTCAGTCTGATCCAGCTCTATGTTCCTTCCACCATTATCCCACATCCTTAATATCCATTCCCATGCCTGTTTGCCAGATTTCTGTTTATATAAATTAGAGAGCTCAAGCAGTTCTTTTCGAGGGTGGTGCACCTCCTCATGGGTCACACTCTCAACCTCACCTCTAGGGGCCCACTGGGACTTCAGTTATAGGTCTAGAAGCAAATAGGTGTTGGGGGTGGATCTTGAGGAAAATCAATATTATCTGGCCTGGCAGTTGTCTCAGGGGAGGCCATCACTGTGGTCTGAGGTAGTGCAGGGTTTATCTCCTCAGACAAAGGTTGAAAGGCTGATGGCAGCATAGGTTGAAGAGGGGATGTTGCCACTACTGGGGATGGGGAAGCTGTTCCTTCTGGCAAAAAATGTTCATCAGAGTTTACACACTCAGTGTCCCCAGCTTCGTCAGGGTCCTCCAACATGTCCCATTCCAAGTTGCAGGTCCCATGCTTTTCCAATCAATGCCCTCACTTTAACAGTAGACACATCTGAGGCTGTGCATGCACCTTCCATTGCAGGTCAGCCACTTGCATAATAAGAGCTTGTGTCTGTTCTTCCACAATTTCAGTTCTTTCTCTACCAGAGATAAGACTCAGGGCAATCTTAGTAGATATGAGGCTGAGTATCTGCTTGTGAAGCTGGGAGACAGAATCCCTGAGTTCATCATTTTCTTTCATCACTTTGTCCGTTGAATTTAAGAAGCAACCAATCAGCTTTATTGTGTTCCTTGGTTCTCCACATATGGTCAAAGATATTATGTATGGAGTCACTAAACTCCTTGCCTCTCATGAGTGATGAATCAGGAGTGTGAAATTAATTTATTTTGCATAATTCTCTTTTTAAGATGGAGTCTTACTCTGTGGCCCAGGCTGGAGTGCAGTGGCATGATCTTGGCTCACTGCAACCTCCACCTCCCAGGTTCAAGAGATTCTCCTACCTCAGCCTCCCAAGTAGCTGGGACTACAGGCATGCACCACCACATCCAGCTAATTTTTATATTTTCAGTAGACATGGGGCCTTGCCATGCTGACCAGGTTGGTCTTGAACTCCTGACCTCAGGTAATCTGTCCATCTCAGCCTCCCAAAGTTCTGGGATTACAGGCATGAGCCACTGCGCCTGGCAATTTTGCATAACTCTCTAAACAGCTCACACCAAGGACTATGAGTTCCTCCATACTATTAGAAGTAGAGTCCTTACCATTTTTAGGTGTAATCGTGCTAAACAGCCAACTCCAGAAACCCTCAAACCAACGAAATAACTCCATCCTTAATATTAATGTTGTACAATAGGCCTACATGCAGGAAAATGCCACAACTACCTTCTGTGAAACAGAAGTGTGTAAAGATGCCACATTCATCCTTAAAGACGTTTTATAAGTTAAAAAGTTAAGATCTTTGCTCTTGGATTTCCTTATGCATAATTTCTTCTTTCCTTGAAAGAGCAACTGTACTAACATTTTCTAATAACAATTCATCTGGCACTTCTGTTTGCAAAATGCTTCTATACCCATGATCTTACTTTGTCTAAGAAGAACAAGCCAAGTTCATCATCAAGGATGTGGTCATTCACTAGGTTGGTAGAGAGGATCAGATCACTTGATTCCTATTTCTCCATACCTGGAGGCTCCATTCCCCTATCCTTTGGTCTTCATCATACTCCTCTTTTCCCGAGGTCCTAGGTATAGTATTTCAGTGTTCTCAGATCAATTGCCAACCTTTAGGGGTACTTAAGCAAGTTATCTGGAGCTGCACATGATGTGTAGTAATGGTTCTTGGTTAAAAATGCTTACATTGGAAACCTAAGATTAGGTTTAAGTGTGCTAATTAAAGTGTATTAATACATAGAATGTTTGTTCAGGTTAACTTGAATGTTATTTAGTTTCTTTATTCACCATTTAATAATGAACTCAGTACACTTACCTTTCTTCTGAGATCATTTTCTTTTCTCTCAAATTTTGTTTTTTGGTGAAGGCATGATGATGATAAACTCTTTAAGCAAATAAGGTATTCTTATTATCTAGGACTGCTTTTATTTCATGGGCGTTCTTGAAATCAGTTTTCAGGTTGACATTTGTTTTTCTTTGTTAACTTGTTGAACATAATCAATCCACTGTCTTGCAGTTTCAGTTATTGCCCTTGTGCAGTCTGCTGTCCATCTATTTTTCTTTCATTTGTAAATATTTTTTTTCATTTCTTGCTGCTTTTAATATTTTTTCTTTGTCTTAGATATGTTGCAGATTGACTACAGTGTGGCTGGTTACGGATTTTTAAAATATTTATCCTGGTTGCTATTTATTCTTCCTGAATCTGTGGAGTTATGCCTTTTATTTATTCTGGAAAAGTTTCAGCCATTTTATTTCCAATCATTATCTCACTTTTCTTCTGTTTGGCCACTGTTGGGAATTCTGATCATGCATACAGTAGACTTTTTTTTTTTTTTTTTTTTTTTTTTTTTTTTTCTTTTTTTTTTTTTTTTTTTTTTTTTTTTTTTTTTTTTTTTAATATTCTCCTTCTGATTTTCTATCTTTTGGTCTTTCTATGCTTAATTTTTGGTAAAGTTTTCAGCTCTGTATTCTAGTTTACTAATTATTCAGCTCTTTGAATCCATCTATATACTTAATTTCACTTACTTTTTTATTTCTAAAGTTATATATTTTTTTCTAAAAATTATATTAGTTTCCTTTTTCCCTCAAATCTGCTTGGTAATATTTATAATCTATTATTTCATTTTGGATTTTTAAATTTTACATTTGATTTCTCTAAACATGCCCTATATAAAAGTGGTAAAAACCAAAACAAAACAAAAACCAAAAAATCAAAACTAAAACAAGAGCTCTGGAGCCAAACTGCCTAGTTTTGAATTCTGATTTTACCATTTACAATGTTATAACCTTCAGCTTCCTTATATATCTGTAATTAGGAATAATAATAGTACCCATACCATAGGGTTCTTATGAGGAAAAAAATGACTTAATACAGTAGTTCCCTCTTATGCTCAAGGCATATGTTCCAAGTTCTCCAGTGTATGCCTGAAACCACAGATAACACTGAACTCAATTGCCATCAATTGAAACATATTTCTATGTCCTCTACCTGCAAATTGACTGCCTTTTCTGTCTCGTACTTCGTAGGTACTTACCATACACTATGACTAACTTTTGCAGTTTGAGGTGCAACAGCAAAACCAGCATCAATATCTTTTTTCTTCTTCACAGTTTCACTGATAGAAGATTGGTTCTTACTATAGATCTTAGCAAGCTTAGTGTACCCTATTTTTTCTTCTTTCATTAGTAAGTTGAGAACTTTCACCTTTTCATTTAGAGGAAACACTTTATACCTCCTCCTTGATATGTCTGAATTGTCAGCATCCCTACTTCTTGCACTTTGGGGCCATTCTTAACTAAAGTAAAGGTTACTTGAACATAAGCACTGCCATATCATGTCAGTTGATCTGAGAAGGCCACTAAGTGACTAGTGGGCAGGAAGCATATACAGCATGGATGTGCTAGACAAAGGGGTGATTCACATCCTGGGCAGCATGGAGCAGGATGGTGTAGGATGCAGTGCTATTTCACTATGCTATTCAAAATGGTGCGGTTTAAGACTGATGGATTGTTTGTTTCTGGAATTTTCCATTTAATATTTTCAGACTAACAGTTACTACAGTCTGTAGAAAAGGAAACCATGGATAAGGGAGGCCTACAGTATTTGTGAAGTGCTTCCAAAAGCATCTGATGTGCTAGGTACTATAATCTTTGCTAAAGGAAAATTTTAAAATATGATAACTACAAAATCGGAAGTTCTTTTGGGATCTACGTTTGTTGTTTTTTGTTTATGCTGCCTTTTTCTCATGGAGAATGTTTTCTTGTGTGTTTAATAATTTTTTTAATTGTATGAATAGTTCTTGATTCAGTAGTTACTTAATTGTACCTGCTGAAACCTTCAAGAGCCTATGTTGAAGATTTTTTTTTTTCTAGAGGATTTATGTGTGCTTCTGGTGGGAGTCAGTGGATATCACTGTGCTGAGATCTTTCAGCCCCTTTTGAGAGTCCTGGAAAAGTCTCAAGTTCAACTTTCCTAGCTTTCAGTGGTCCTCAGGCTTAGTACTCTGATCCTAGCACTGCTGTTATGCATTTTCCCTGGAGCAACAGTGGCTTTCGTGTTTGTGCATTACTCACTATTCATTTTTTTTCAGCTCACAGCTGTTTTTCCCCCCCAATTGGAGAGTTTCTTTACATGCTCACAAGCCCACTGTTGATTTTAAGCATTTGTTTTGATGTCGTCAGAAACTAGTTGTACAATAGTAGAAAGCTCTCTAAGCAATTAATCTGTGATTTTGTTTATGATAGGTATCTTTGTTTTTAATTAAAACATGTTAGCATCATGTAGTAAAATGCTTAAGTATATTCTAACTTTTTCTGTTATGGCCTATTCCCTCTGTTTTCTGATTTGAAGGAAGGGTAGACTGGAGGGCAATGTGGTAAAATCATACAAAGGTATTTTGTTTTGTTTTTAAATTTTTTAAATGAGGGAGCTGGCTTCGGCCCATAGAAGCCTCTTCTCATTCTGCAGTCAATAAATCTTTGACACAAACATTTCTTTATTTGGACTCTGTTGGAGTCCAAAACCTCCAGTTGCAGAGAACTAAATTTCAAGGTGGTTTTGTGATGTGGAATAATCTATTTGAGGGAAGTGGAAAAAAGCCACAACAGTGCCATGGTTTTTAAACCTTCCCTGAAGATCAGGATACCAGGAAACAGTGACATTTTAGCTTCGGTCTTCTGGGGCTCTTTAATAACAATGGATTTGCCTGTCATGAAAGAATAACATAAGCGGCTTTTATATATGACCAGGACTATGTTCATTCATGAACCTGCCCCTGCTTCCTTTCCTTCTAAGCCATGCAGACTTCCTCTGCCCTCCCACAATTTGCTGTACTTGTCTCATCACAGCACTTGATTACACACTCTTGAATTAATCACAAGATTAATTCATTGTCTTCATCATTAACCTGTAAAAACCTTGAGTAAAGGGATGTTGTGTAACTTACCTCTGTAATTCCCCGGAGCTAGTAACAGCAAGGAGAGGGGCAGGACTTACCACACATCCCATAATACTTTAACCTTTTCATGTAGGTAGAGCTTTAAGACACAATCCAGTCCTTCCACAGCAACATACTGATTGGCAAGTATTGCTTCTATCACCCTGGATTATCAACCTTCATAATTTTAATGAAGATTTAATTATTTATTTCTTTGTGGCAATGACAGAACATTTCCATTACTGGGGCACAAAGGTAGAAGTGTGAAGATCCACTCCCTGGAAGTCTTTAGAGAGAGCATCTGAATCATGTCCCAGTTCAACTTTGATCGTAATCCTATATGTTCGTTGGCATCTGACAGTATAATTTCTGTATTCTTTTTAACAGCTGACGTTGATGAAACAGTTACTGTGTGCCAGGCAATGCGCTCAAACTACTTGCATTACCCCTTTCAATCCCTACTCACTATACAAGGAGGTAGAGTTGTTACTTTATCTTACAGCTGGAGCTCTGTAGACACATTGATATCACGTGGGTTATAGCTAGTAAGTGGAAGAACTAGAATTTCAGTTTGGTCTTTGATATGGTTTGGCTCTGTGTCCCCACCCAAATCTCATCTTGAATTATAATCCCTATGTGTAGGGAAGGCACTTGGTGGAAGGTGATTTTATCATGGGGGCAGTTTCCCCACTGTTGTTCTCATGATAGTGAATTGTCATGAGATCTAACGGTTTTGTAAGTGGTGGTTTCTTTTGTGTGCTCTCTCTCTCCTGCTGCTGTGCTTCCTTCTCCTTTACCTTCCACCATGATTGTAAGTTTCTTGAGGCCTCCTCAGCCATGCAGAACTGTGAGTCAATTAAGCTTCTTTTCTCAATTACCCAGTCATAGGTAGGATCTTTACAGCAATGTGATACCAGGCTAATACAGCCTTCTTAATGTCAAAGCCTGGGGTTTTAACCAGTATACTATAACATGTTTCAGTGCATGCATTAATATATAATCTCCCTGTAGGTACCTTTATTATTTTCAAAAGGCTAGGTAGCTGCCAAGTTTTTGTAGTTAGTAAACAACCAACCTGGATTCAATTTAAAATGGCTGGAACTCATTTTTCTTTCTTTCTTTCTTTCTTTTTTTTTAATTATACTTTAGGTTCTGGGGTACATGTGCAGATCATGCAGGATTGTTTCATAAGTACACACATGGCAATGTGGTTTGCTGTCTCCAACTCCCTGTCACCTACATCTGGCATTTCTCCCCATGTTATTCCTCCCCAACCTCCCCACCCCCCTCCACTGTCCCTCCCTTGGCTCCCCCTACAGACCCCAGTGTGTGATGCTCCCTTCCCTGTGTCCCTGTGTTCTCACTGTTCAACATCTGCCTATGAGTGAGAACATGTGGTGTTTGATTTTCTGTTCTTGTGTCAGTTTGTTGAGAATAATGGTTTACAGATTCATCCATGTCCCTACAAAGGACAAAAACTCATCATTTTTTATGGCTGCATAGTATTCCATGGTGTATATGTGCCACATTTTCCTTGTCCAGTCTATCATCGATGGACATTTGGGTTGGTTCCAGGTCTTTGCTATTGTAAACAGTGCCACTATGAACATATGTGTGCATGTGTCTTTATAATAGAATGACTTATAATCCTTTGGGTATATACCCAGTAATGGGATTGCTGGGTCAAATGGAATTTCTATTTCTAGGTCCTTGAGGAATCGCCACACTGTCTTCCACAGTGATTGAACTAGTTTACACTCCCACCAACGCTGTAAAAGCGTTCCTATTTCTCCACATCCACTCCAGCGTCTGTCGACTCCAGATTTTTTAATGATTGCCATTTTAACTGGTGTGAGGTGATATCTCAATGTGGTTTTGATTTGTATTTCTCTAATAATCGGTGATGATGAGCATCTTTTCATATGTTTGTTGGCCTCATATATGTCTTCTTTTGAAAAGTGTCTGTTCATATCCTTTGCCCACTTTTTGATGGGTTTGTTTGTTTGTTTGTTTTCTTGTAAATCTGTTTTAGTGCTTTGTAGATGCTTGATATTAGCCCTTTGTCAGATGGGTAGATTGCAAAATTTTTTTCCCATTCTGCTGGTTGCTGATTCACTCTAATGATTGTTTCTTTTGCTGTACAGAAGCTCTGGAGTTTAATTAGGTCCCATTTGTCTGTTTTGGCTTTTGTTGCCAATGCTTTTGGTGTTTTGGTCATGAAGTCCTTGCCTATGCCTATGTCCTGAATGGTTTTGCCTAGATTTTCTTCTAGGGTTTTTATGGTGTTAGGACTTATGTTTAAGTCTTTAATCCTTCTGGAGTTAATTTTAATGTAAGGTGTCAGGAAGGGGTCCAATTTTTGCTTTCTGCACACTGCTAGCCAGTTTTCCCAACACCATTTATTAAACAGGGGATCCTTTCCCCATTGCTTGTTTTTGTCAGGTCTGTCAAAGCTCAGATGGTTGTAGATGTGTGGCATTGCCTCCAGGACTTCTGTTCTGTTCTGTTGATCTGTATCTCTGTTTTGGTACCAGTACCATGCTGTTTTGACTGCTGTAGCCGTGTATAGTTTGAAATCAGACAGTGTGATGCCTCCAGCTTTCTTTTTTTTTTGCTTAGGATTGTCTTGGCTACGCAGGGTATCTTTGGTTCCATATGAAGTTTAAAGTGGTTTTTTTCCAGTTCCGTGAAGGTCATTGGTAGCTTGATGGAGATAGCATCGAATCTATAAATTACGTTATGCAATATGGCATTTTCACGATACTGATTCTTCCTAACCATAAGCATGGAATATTTCTCCATCTGTTTGTGTTCTCTCTTATTTCCTTAAGCAGTGGTTTGTAGTTCTCCTTGAAGAGGTCCTTTACATCCTTTGTTAGTTGTATTCCTAGGTATTTTATTCTTTGTAGCAATTGTGAATGGCAGTTCATTCTTGATTTGGCTCTCTTTAAGTCTGTTACTGGTGTACAGAAATGCTTGTGATTTCTGCACATTGATTTTGTATCCTGAGACTTTGCTGAAGTTGCTTATCAGCTTAAGGAGATTTTGGGGTGAGATGATAGGGTCTTCGAAGTATACAATTATATCGTCTGCAAATAGAGACAATTTGACTTCCTCTTTTCCTAATTTAATACGCTTTATTTTTTTTTTCTTGCCTATTTGCTCTGGCTAGAACTTCCAATACTATATTGAATAGGAGTGGTGAGAGAGGGCATCCTTGTCTGGTGCCAGATTTCAAAGGGAATGCTTCCAGTTTTTGCCCATTCAGTATGATATTGGCTGTAGGTTAGCCATAGATAGCCTTTATTGTTTTGAGATATGTTCCTTTGATAACTAGTTTATTGAGAGTTTTTATCATACAGGACTGTTGAATTTTGTCAAAAGCCTTCTCTGCATTTATTGAGATAGTCATATGTTTTTTGTCTTTGGTTCTGTTTATGTGATGAATTGTTTACAGACTTGTGTGTGTTGAACCAGCCTTGCATCCCTGGGATGAAGCCTACTTGATTGTGATGGATAAGCTTTTTGATGTGCTGTTGCAATTGGTTTGCCAGTATTTTAATGAAGATTTTTGCATCTATGTCCAACATGGATATTGGCCTTAAGTTTTCTTCTTTTGTTGAGTCTCTGCCGGGTTTTGGTATCAGGATGATGTTGGTCTCATAAAATGATTTGGGAAGGATTCCCTCTTTGCGTATTGTTTGGAATAGTTTCAGAAGGAATGGTACCAGCTCCTCTTTGTACATTTGGTAGAATTCAGCTGTGAACCTGTCTGGACCTGGACTTTTTTTGGTTGGTAGGCTATTAATTGCTGCCTCAACTTCAGCCCTTGTTATTGGTCTATTCAAGATTTCAACTTCCTCCTTGTTTATGCTTGGTAGGGTGCCAGTGTCCAGGAATTTATCCATTTCTTCCAAGTTTACTGGTTTATGTGCATGTAGTTGTTTGTAGTAATCTCTAATTGTAGTCTGTATTTCTGTAGAATCAGTAGTGATATCTCCTTTATTGTTTTTATTGCTTCTATTTGATTCTTCTCCCTTTTCTTTTTTATTAATCTGGCTAGTGGTCTGTCTATTTTGTTGATCTTTTCAAAAAAATCACCTCCTGGATTTATTGATTTTTTTGAAGGGATTTTTGTGTCTCTATCTCCTTCGGTTCAGCTCTGATCTTAGTTATTTCTTGTCTTCTGCTAGCTTTTGAGGTTTTT
This sequence comes from Cebus imitator, assembly GCF_001604975.1. Taxonomy (NCBI): domain Eukaryota; kingdom Metazoa; phylum Chordata; class Mammalia; order Primates; family Cebidae; genus Cebus; species Cebus imitator. The sequence goes on from NW_016107550.1 coordinate 1,413,752, forward strand.
TTCATCTTGCTCCTCTAGCTCTTTCAATTTTGATGATAGTGTTCCAATTTTAGATCTTTTCTCGCTTCTCATGTGGGCATTTATTGCTATAAATTTCCCTCTAGACATTGCTTTAATTGTGTCCCAGAGATTCTGGTATGTTGTGTCTTCATTCTCATTGGTTTCAAAGAACATCTTTATTTCTGTCTTCTTCTCATTGTTTATCCAGTCAACATTCAGGAGCCAGTTGTTTAGTTTCCATGAAGTTGTGTGGTTCTGAGTTGTCCTTAATTCTGAGTTCTAATTTGATTGCCCTGTGGTCTGAGAGACTGTTATGATTTCCGTTCTTTTGCATTTGCTGAGGAGTGATTTACCTCCAATTATGTGGTCAGTTTTAGAGTAGGTGTGATGTGGTGCTGAAAACAATGTATATTCTGTGCATTTGGGGTGGAGATTTCTGTAGATATGTATTAGGTCCGCTTAGTCCAGATCTGAGTTCAAGTCCTGCATATCCTTAATTTTATGTCTCGTTTGTCTGTCTAATATTGACAGTGGAGTGTTAAAGTCTCCCACTATAATTGTGTGGGAGTCTAAGTCTCTTTGTAGGTCTTTAAGAACTTGCTTTAGGTACCTGGGTGCTTCTGTATTGGGTGCGTATATATTTAGGATTGTTAGGTCTTCTTCATGCACTGATCCTTTTACCATTATGTAATGCCCTTCTTTGTCTCTTTTGATCTTTGTTGGTTTAAAGTCTATTTTATCGGAGATGAGAATTGCAACTCCTGCTTTTCTTTGCTCTCCATTTGCTTGATAAATCTTTCTCCATCCCTTTATTTTGAGCCTATGTGTATCCTTGCATGTGAGATGAGTTTCCTGAATACAGCACACTGATGGGTCTTGACTTTTTATCCAACTTGCCAGTCTGTGTCTTTTGATTGAGACATTTAGCCCATTTACATTTAAGGTTACTATTGCTATATGTGAATTTGATCTTGCCATTTTGATGCTAGCTGGATGTTTTCCCTGTTAGTTGATGCACTTTTGTTGTTGTTGTTGTGTCGTATGTTTTTGAAGTGGCTGGTACTGGTTGTTCCTTTCCTTATTTAGTCCTTCTTTCAGGAGCTCTTGTAAGGCATGCCTGTTGGTGATGAAATCTCTCAGCATGTGCTTGTCCATAAAGGATTTTCCTTCTCTCTCGCTTATGAAGCTTAGTTTGGCTGGGTATGAAATTCTAGGTTGAAAATTCTTTTCTTTAAGGATGTCGAATATTGGTCCTCACTCTCTTATGGCTTGTAGGGTTTCTGCGGAGAGATCCACTGTCTGAGGGGCTTCCCTTTGTGGGTAACCCGACCTTTCTCTCTGGCTGCCCTTAGCATTTTTTCCTTCATTTCAACCCTGGTGAATCTGATGATTATGTGCCTTGGGGTTGTTCTTCTTGAGGAATATCTTTGTGGTGTTCTCTGTACTTCCTGGACTTGAATGGTGGCCTGCCTTGCTAGGTTAGGGACGTTCTCCTGGATAATATCCTGAAGAGTGTTTTCCACCTTGGATTCATTCTCTCTGTCAAATTCAGTTACACCTATCAAATGTAGATTAGGTCTTTTCCCATAATCTCATATTTCTTGGAGCCTTTGTTTATTTCTTTTCACTTTTTTCTCTAATCTTGCCTTCTCATTTTATTTCATTAAGTTGATCTTCAATCTCTGATATCTTTTCTTCTGCTTGGTCAATTCAGCTATTGAAACTTGTGTATGCTTCTCAAAGTTCTCTTGCTGTGTTTTTCAGCTCCATCAAGTCATTTATATTCTTTTCTAAGCTGTTTATTCTAGTTAGCATCTCATCTAACCTTTTTGTCTACGTTCTTAGTTTGTTTGCATTGGGTTAGCACAGGTTCTTTTAGCTCTGAGAAGTTTGTTATTACTCACCTTCTGAAGCCTGTTTCTGTCAATTCATCAGATTCATTCTCCATCCATCTTTGATCCCTAGTTGGTGAGGAGTTGTGATCCTTTGGAAGAGGAGAGGCGTTCTGGTTCTTGGTGTTTTCATCCTTTTTTGCACTGGTTTCTTCCCATCTTAGTGGCTTTATCTACCTGTGGCCTTTGTAGTTGGTGACTTTCGGATGGAGTTTCTGAGTGGATGTCCTTTTTGTTGATGATGAAGTTATTTCTTTCTGTTTCTTAGTTTTCCTTCTAACATTCAGGCACCTCTGCTGCAGGACTACTAGAGTTCCACTCCAGACCCTGCTTACCTGGGGATCACCCACAGGGGCTGCAGAACAGTAAGCATTGCTGGCAGTTCCTTCTTCTGTTATCTTCATCCCAGAAGGGTACCTGCCAGATGTTGGCCTGAGCTCTCCTTTATGAGGTGTCTCTTTGGGTATATGGGGGTTGGGGAGCTACATAAGGAGACAGTCTGTCCCTTATAGGAGCTCAAGTGCTATGCTGGGAGCTCCATTGTTCTGTGCAGAGTTGCTGGGCAGGTACTTTTAAGTCTGCCGCAGCGGAACTCATAACTGCCTCTTTTCCCAGGTGCTCTGTCCTAGGAAAGTCGGCTTTATTTATAAGTTTCTGTCATACTGCTGCCTTTTTTCATAGATGCCCTACTCCGTATGGAGTAGTCTAGTCACAGACTGCCAGCAGAGGTGTTGCTGAGCTGCCACAGACTCTGTCCAGCTGCTGTGTGAACTGCCCCAGTAGTGACAGACTGCCTCCATAGTGGTGGTCACCATTCCTCCCACTGAGCTGGACCATCCTGGGTTCAGCTGCACTTGCTGTGAAACTCTCAGTCTAGAGTGTTTCAGATTGCTTGTTTTGTGGGGGTAGTACCTGCCGAGCCAGATTGCCTGTCTCCCTGTCTCTGCCCCTTCCCTTTCAGTTGAATGGGTGGCTCTGTCTACCAGGCATTCCAGATACCATTTGAAATGGCCACCCAGATTTGTGTGAGTTTCTGTGCACCCACCTGGCACCAGCTGAAACCGCTGTGCTGAAAACTTGTGGCGCTTTTCTGCCTGGGAATCTCCTGGTCTGTGGGTAGTGAAAATTTGTTTGGAAATGCAGTGGGCACTCACTCTCTGTGTTGTTTTTGCTGGGAGCTGCACTCTGGAGCTGTTCCTATTTGGCCATCTTGTATCCTCATTTTTCTACTCATTCTCTTATTGCACATTTACTTAATGCCACAACAGTAGTTTTAACATATGTGTTTTTATATAGGAAAACAATGCCTCACAAGCCAATAAAATCAAAATTTTAAAATGCTGAAAGAAAATAAATGTCAATCTAGAATTCCCAACAAAGATATCATTCAAGAATGAAGATGAAATGAAGAAGCCATATTCAGGCAGTAAAAACAGAAAAAGTGTACTGTTGGCACACTTGGTTTAAAAGAAATAAGAAAAGCTACTCTTCAAGCAGAAAGAAAATGATCTCAGATGGAAATGGGGAAATGCAAAATTAATAAAGAATACCAGAAGGGGTAAACGAGTAGGTTTATAAACATTTAATACACAAAACAATAGTAAGAATGGTTTATGACATTTAAAATAATTATGGAATTGAAAATGAATTCCCAAATAATGCAAAAGCTGGAGAGGTAAATGGACTTGAAGTGTTGTGAAGTTCTAGCATTACCATGGAAGTAGTAGAAATTATCATTTGAATAAGATTGTGGTAATCAAGGATGTATGTTGTAATCTCAAGATAATAATTTAAAAAATATTGTGAGTATATAATAAGTTAATAAAGAGAAACTAGGATAATCAAAACCTGATCATTCTGTGATTTTTTTTCCAGTTTTAATATTGGCAGTGGTCAATTTTGAAAGATCAAAATTATTTGTATGGAACATTGCATCCAACAATTACAGAGCTGATATTTTTTTCAAGTGCACATAGAACATTTGCTAAAAGTGACCATATACTGAGCCATAAATGAAACCTCAAGAGAAGCCAAAGGGCTGACATGATTTAAAGTATGTTCTCTGTCCACAATGGAATTAAACTAGAAATCAGTAATAAAAAAGTAACTGGAAAATGTTCAGTAACTAGACCTTAAACATTACACTTCTAAATAGTTCATAATCAAAGAATAGATCACAATAAGAATTAATATTTTGAACTAAATGACAAAGAATATATGACCTATCGAAATTTATGGCATGAAACTAAAGAGTGCTCAGAGGAAACATTATAACCTGAAAGGCTATATTAGAAAAGAAGAAAAACTGACAATCAGTAATGTCAAGAAGCTATACAAAAAGAACTGTAAATCAAACTTAATGCGCCAGGAAGGAAATAAAAAAGGCATTTTAAAAAATTTATAATTTATAATATTTATGATTGATTTAATATTTTTGAATGTGGACATGATACAGAATTAAAGCAACTGTGTTATGACCTGAAGACAATACATATGAAATGAAAACATCTTGAAGTATGAGGAATGAATGCATAGGGATATCCTCCTAGAACTCTGAGATGACAAGCATGTAAAATGAATGTGTAACAAGTCCTCTTGCAACCTCCACTTAGGACTTGGAGATAATGAGTATGAAAAATGAGTTCTTACACAGTCGACTAGCTGAGTAAGTGCGAACAGCATCAAACATCCAGATTCTGTTGTTAGGTGAAAAAGATAAACTCATACTAGATTAAAGTAAAAACAAACAAAAAAGTAGAAAAAGTCCTGCAGGAAGCATCTTACTCAGTGGTTAAATATAGAAACCTTTCCTTGGATCTCAGGAATGAGACAGGTATGTCTGTTATTCACTTCTTTCAGCATTGAACAGAACATCTTAGCCAGTATAATAAGGCAAGGAAAAGAAATAAGAGAACCTAATGACTGGAAATCAAAGATCAGAACTGTCATTGTGATATAATCATATTCATGAAAACATCCAAAAGAAGCCACAAACTATTGGACCTAATTAATAAATTAGCAAAGTAGCTTGGTACAAAGTCAACATACAAAAAGCATTTATGTGTCTACATTCCAGCAACAAATAAGGAGGAAGTAAAATTTAAAATGATATCATGTAAAGTTATTTAAAAAATCAGCTACCCAGGAATAAATCTAGTAAAAGATAAATAAAGGAAGACCTAAATAAAGAGGGTGATATACCATGTTTATAGATGGAAAGATTTAATATTGTAAAGAGGTCAATTCCCCCAAAATTGGTATATATATTCAATATCATCCCGATTAAAATCCAGAGGCTTTGTTTTAGAAATTGACAAGCTGAATTTAAAATTTATATAGGACTGCAAAGATCTAAGAATAGTGAAGGCAACTTTGAAAAGCAAAAACAAAGTGGGAAAACATATACTACCAGATATAAAGATGTATTATAAAACTATAGAGATTAAGATAAGACAGATTTAGGGTAAGATAAGAAATAGACCAAAAGAACAGAATACAGCATCAAGAAACACACCTACACAAATACAGTCACATGGTTTATAGCAAATTGCTACTGTGGTGCAATAGGTAAAAAAGCATATAAATGGTTCTGGGTCTGCTGGAAGCCCATATAGAAAAACATGTATTTTGACTCCTACCTTACACTATGTGATAATCAACTCCAAATGGACTGCAGATCTTAAATGTGAAAGGTAAAGCAATAAAGTTTTTTAGAAGAAAACATCGGTGAATGTCTTTATTATCTTAGAGTAGGCAAAAATGCATTGAAAAGAACAAAAATACTGAAAACCATAGAGAAAAAAACCAGCTAAGTTTGGATTATATTAAGAATTTTTCCTCATCAAAAGATACCACAGGCTGGGCATGGTGGCACATACCTGTAATCCCAGCACTTTGGGAGGCCAAGGTGGGCAGATCATTTGAGCCCAGGCATTTGAGACAAGCCTGGGCAACGTGGCAAAACCCCATCTCTACACACACACACACAGACACACAGACACACACACACACACACACACACACACACACACACACACACACANACACACACACACACACACACACACACACACACACACACACACAAATACAAAAATTAGCCTGGTGTGGTGGTGCATGCCTGTGGTCCCAGCTACTTGGGAGGTTCAGGTGGATGGATTGCTTGAGCCTGGAAGGTCGAGGCTGCAGTGAACCATAATTGTGCCGTTGTACTCCAATCTGGGTGACAGAGCAATAATTCCCTGTCTCAAAAAAATATATATACTACAAGGAGGATGAAAAAGAAGACAAAATTGGAGGAGATATTTGTAATACATATACTCAATAGAAACTCATATCTAGAATGTATAAAGAGCTCTATAAATCAATGTGAGAAAGATAGACAACTTAATTGAAAAAGGGGGAAAACTTGAGTAGGCACTTCTTAAAAGATGGTATTCAGATACCCAGTGAACACACAAAATATTGAACTTCATCAGTCACCAAGTAAATTAAAATAAAATCAACAATGAGATAAAAGGGTACACCTATCAAGAATGGCTAAAATATAAAAGGAAGATGATATCAAGTATCAATAAGAGTGTGGAACAACTAGACTCTTATTTATTACTGGTCTGGATACAAACAGGTATAATTAGTTTGGAAAATACTGCAGCTGAACATAGGTATATGAACATATGTCTACCCTCTGACCCTATGACTTAGCAATTCTCCTCTTAATGATACACCAAACAGAATTTTGTATAAATTCACTAAAAGATACATGCAAGAATGTTCACAGAAGCACTATTCCTAATAATCCAAGCTGGAAACTACTCAAATGCCCATTAGCAATAAAATTGATAAATAAATTGTGGTGTTTACTCTCAGAGTAGAATAGTAGAAAGGAGTGAGAATGAATAAAGCATAATTATAAGCAATGATAAGAATTGTCAAAGATGAAAGTAAATCTGAAACAAAATGAACAGAGGCTTCATCAACCTATGACAAGAGGACCCATCTATGATCATGCTTATTTCATCAGCAGTTCAAAGGTGGTAGAAAGGGGAGCTAGTTTCCAAACAGCAAAAAACAAAGAGCCTCTGATTGGCAAGCATTCTATTATGGTAGAATTTTTGGAAGCAGAGGAGACTTTCTAATTGGCCTTTGGGCACTTTGACCACCCTTGGTGAACTTCAAGAGACGTAGCTCCCTACTGCCTGACAGAGGAAGTTCCTCTCCTATCAAATGGCCTAAAAGCCCACCATGCCCTGGCCCTGCTCTCCTGTCCCTTCCTCTGCTCTCCTGGGGCACGAGCATCCTTTCTGTCCTCCAAGTGCCATGGGCCTTCTTTCTTCCATCTGTGAGATGCTTATACTTCAGTGGGAGATAATGACAGTATCAGGTAATTCCAGAAAGGAGTATGAAATTAAAAACTGAATTAAACTATGACAGAAAGCATATAAGAAAAGAAATTGGCTAGACTGAAGGATTAGGATGGGCTTTTTAAAATTTGGTTTGCAGTCTGAATAATTTAAAGACAGAGGAGGAGAGAACAAGAGGAGTTCATACAGATGCAACAGTATGTGCAAAGGCCCTGTGGCAAGAGAGGATATAAAGAGTATCAGGAATGCAAAGAAAGAACACAGAAAACGCAAGGCAAGCAAGGTTCTCATAGAACGTGATGAGGATTTTGTTAATACTAAGATAGCATAATACTTAATATAAGACTACTTAAAATAAGAGCTATTTTAAGCAGGGATGATATGATAATATTTCATTGGAAAAGTAAACTCTTGACTGCAAGATAGATGGGGGAGCAATTTAGATGCCAGGGACCTGAGAGAGTGAACTGGGGTGGTGGCAGGGAGGTGGAGAGAGTTGGATACATTCTTGAAAAATGTGGGGGTTAAAATTGACAGAACTTGGTGATAGATTCAATATAGGGGAAGGTATTAGTCCATCTTCATACTGCTATGGAGAAATGCCTGAGACTAGGTAACTTATAAAGAATAGGAGATTTAATGGGCTCACAGTTTTGCATGGCTGGGGAGGCCTCACAATCGTGGCAGAAAGTGAAAGAGGAGCAGTCATGTCTTACATGGCGGCAGGCAAGAGACTGTGCGCAGGGGAACTGCCCTTTACAAAACCACCTGGTCTTTTGAGACGTATTCACTATCATGAGAATGACATGGGATGAACCCACCCCATGATTTAATTACCTCTCACTGGGTCCCTCCCATGACACATGGGGATTATGGGAGCTACAATTCAAAATGAAATTTGGGTGGGGACACAGCCAAAGCATATCAGGGAGGAAGAGAAGGTGGGACACCCAGAGTAACACTGGGATTTTGGCCTCTCTTTGTGGATGGCAGTCCCTTTCCTGGGGCAGGGCCTCTGGTGGACTGCCATGTCAGCATGTAGAGCGGAAGGCATGAATCTGTTCTTTTAAGGCAAGTTAAATTTGAGATGTCACGGAGACATTAAGTGGAGGGGTCAAGTAGGCAGGAGGATATGATGTAGCTTTGCAGTTCAGAAGATAGTTCTGAGCCATAGAAACAATTACGATTCAAACCTAAGTTGGGATTTGTATTCTTATTTTTTTTTTTAATTTGAGAATTATTACTTGGCTTTCATTTCTTTTTTTCCCCCACCCTCTCCTTTTCTTTGGAGGGCTTATTTTTATTTTTTTCTCTTCCCCCCTCTTATCGTCTTGTGCTTCTTTTGACAGAGACGTTTTCTGCATTCATCGCATCTGTCTCGGGAGGATACAGCTCCTGCCTCTCTTGTCACTCTTGCTGTATCAACCTCAGGCTTTATCAGTTGAAAAACAGACAGCAAAGGGAACTGCAGTTACAAGTCATTTGGAAATTATTTGAATGTTAGAAACAGGTTGCTATTCTGGGTGTTGATAATTTTCCAGGGCAAAGGAAAGAGCTGTGGCTGAGCTGCTTTTCTTGTTAAGGCAATGCTAATGCACCTCTCTCCACAGCCCTGGGCTCAAACTGGTGACTATCAGAGGAGGAATGTGGTTTGTGATCCATTCTGGCTTCTAGTAGGTATTCAGACAGAGCTGGTGGGAACAAGAGAGGAGAAGAGAAAGTGTGAGGTGAGGGTTTGTTTCCAAGCATGTAGAAAAGCACCTAAGAATCATTTTCACAAGTCAGTCAGATGAACCAGAATCATAGAACCAGCTGTTCTTTCAAAATAAACTCTACTGGGCAGTATAAATTTAAACAGGAAACTTAAAACCTTATTGGGATAGATCTGAATACTGAGGGCAAGCAGGGTCTACAGTAGGAAAAGGATTCCATACTTCAATGGGCAGAATTTTCTAAAAACAAAACAAAACAAAAAACTGGTAAGTTGGTGCTTAGTTCCAATATTTTAAAAATTAAAAGTGGGGGTACTCAGGAAGACTTCCCTATATTGTTCAACAACTAATTTTATAAACAAATGAGGCAGAGAGAAAAAAAACGTGCAGGTCACTTTTCTTGGCAAGTCTATCACGTTGGCCTCTGCTCTGGAAAGTTAAATTATGACTATTCTACCCCCTCCCCCAAAATTCTGTGCAGTCGAGTGAGATGATCAGGGTATGGCTTTGGGTCCAGCCATGACTTGATTCTTTCTGGGGTGGGGATTGTCTGTGTGGCTGTGACAGTCAAGGGGAAACCCAGTATCTCTTAGAGACTCAACATTTTATTTTTATGATTGGTAAGATCTCATTTGTTGCATTCCCAAATCAACTTCTCAATCAAAATTTTTAGGCCAGTTTGCAAACTTTACTGAGATTATTTTTCCATTCAGCTTCTTGGGTGTGATGTAGGTGTTCAATGCAAAAAGATACATACACATTTGTATATCTTTATGTGTGTGATCAACAGTTAGTGATTACTAGGGGCTAGGCCTTGTTCTAAGTGATTAAAGCGCATTAAATTAAGGTTTACATTACTTCTTTAAGGTTGATGCTTTTATGATTCCCATACTATGGATGAATAAATAGTGGCATAGATGGGTCAGTTAGTTGCCTGGCCGAGGTCACAGAACTGTAAATGTTCTGGAGCCACGGTTTGACCCAGTGCTGTCTACCTCTGGCACCTGCTCTCCTCACCCCTAAGCCTCTTCATGAAAGAATAAACATTTTAAAGTGTGTAGTCCTAATGATGTTTTATTTTCCCATAGGAGTGACTGGGTGACATCCTATAAGGTCATGGTGAGCAATGACAGCCATACGTGGGTCACTGTGAAGAATGGATCTGGAGACATGGTGAGTCTCTTCCTCCATCTAACCGTGCCTTTGCTGCCTGGCTGGGTGGGATTCTGCAAAGGGGCAATGTATGATTAATTCCTTGAAGATTTGTGGATTTTGTGTCAACTCAAACCTACCATGAGAGTTTTATGGACAGAGACCCCCCCTCCCATGCCCTGAAGCCCAGCAGCAAGTGACACACATTTACAGCTAATATAAAATTCAGCCTTTATTTACTCCCATCAGGGAACTGGAGGGATGCAGCCTCTTATGTAATTTGCAAGTTAGCCCTGGAGGTTGCATGCATAAGGCATGCTGGGGCCCCTTGCAGCTGTTCTTAAGAGTTTCCTAACTTCATTTCATGACCTTGGCCTTTTAGTTCCATGATTAGCTCCAGCTTAGTCAGTCCTGATCCTGTCACTGTGTTCCTCAGATTCTCAAGTGCATATTCCTAGCATGGTATCCAATGTCTTACACAGTCTGACTTGTCTGACTGTGGCCTCTTTTTTTCAACCTTATTTCTCATTCTTATCCCTTACACAAAGTCCTGTGTCCTTGTAAAAGTGAACCAGCTGCTCTTCTGCCTATGAATCCCATGTTCAGGCTTCTGAACTCATTGTCCATTTTCTCTGGATACCCTCTAACCCCTATAGATCTACATAGCTTTCCTTCAATGCCAGTTCAAACCACCCCTCTTCCCCAAAACTTTACTTGGTCCTCTCCATCTTCTGAAATCCCAAAGCTCTCTAGCTGTCCCTTTGCCATGATACCAATAGATTTTTCCTACAGTGTATAATTACCAGAGCCCCCCTCCCACCATACCAACTAGATGGAGGCTCTGAGGGCAGGATCTAGGCCTGAGTCATTTATTATTTTCTCTTCAGTGCCCAGCACACATTAGGTTTTCCTCAGTAAGGTCTTGTTGAATGAATGAATTCTGACTCTTTATCCCTTGGTAATTAAGCACTAAAAGATTTTCCTTTTCTCCCTTGAGCATAAATAGATATTTCAAGGAAACAGTGAGAAGGAGATCCCCATTCTTAATGAGCTGCCCGTCCCCATGGTGGCCCGCTACATCCGCGTGAACCCGCAGTCCTGGTTTGATAATGGGAGCATCTGCATGAGAATGGAGATCCTGGGCTGCCCGCTGCCAGGTGAGTTCACCTTCCTGTGCTCCCTGCAGGGTGGGAGCACTGATGGAAAACAGATGCCCAGCCAAGGCAAATAAAGATAAACTAAGCAGGCCAGGCACAGTAGCTCATGCCTGTAATCCCAACATTTTGGGAGGCTGAAGAGAGAGGATCACTTGAGGCTGGAAGTTCAAGACCACCCTGGGCCACAAAGGGAGAGCCTATGTCCACAAAAATAAAAATAAATAAATAATAAAATTTAAAAATTACCCAGGCATGGTGGAGTGAGCCAGTAATCCCAGCTACTTGGGAGGCTGAGGCAGGAGGATCGCCTGAGCCCAGGAGGTCAAGGCTGCAGTAAGCTGAAATCGTGCCACTGTACTCTAGCCTGGGTGATGGAGTGAAACCTTGTCTCAAAATAATAAAAAGTAATAATGAACCAAGCAATTGTTTACTTGTGTAAAAAAAATACATGTCTATTGTAGAATATTTAGAAAACATAGGTAAACCAAAAAGAAAATGAGTAAAAATTTCCCATAAGCCCACAGTGAACAATTGGGCTATGAAGTCCCTCACCAAGTACAGTTTTGCCTGTTATTATTTTAAGATAATGTGTACAACTCAGAAGTGAGCAAAAAAAATGTAGAAATTTGAGAGAACACATTTATTTGTCATTGGCAGATCCCATTACACTGGGTAGTGGCGGTGGGGTAGGAGGTGGTAGAAGTTCATTCTAAACCATTGACATGGTCTTTTTCTGATTAAGTAGCTCCTCTTGGAAGCCTGTGTCTTCGGGTAAAGGCTTACTCAGGTAGTATTCTACCTGCCTTATTTTCACATGATGATATTTGGGGGTAGCCTCAGGGTGGCTTGAAAAAAGGGGGGTTTGAATTCATGTGTGCCACCTGCCTCCTTGGTAATGTCTTCTCTGGACAGGCTTCCCTGTCCTGGCCTTTCAGGGGTTCCAAGCTTGGGCCATGATGGAGCCTGCAGGCTGCAGCCTCTTCATCCTGACCACACATCTCCAGGGAAAGTGGCTGGCCTGAGATCACCCCTGCAGGGCCTCATGACCTCATGGGGCCTATAGGAACTTTCATGTCCCTGTCCACTCACAGTCCACTGTAGGAGATCAGTCAGGGTGGTGGGAAAAATTATAGGAAAGACACAAACCTTCTTGGAAGGCTGGGAGTTTTTGCAAAAGCTTCAGGAAAGGGTTATTGCTGAAGGCAGCCTAATCCTCTTACCTTGAGCTAATGGCAAAGGGCAGATGACAAGGGAGTGCAAAGGAATTTATCTAGATAAGTTTGTTTACCTATTTCTCCAGAAATCAACCTTTGATCATCCACAGGCAAGACTTCCCTCTACTTCGGGGGGGGGGTCCGACAAAGTTAATTACCCACAAATGGTGTTTGCTGTAGGCCTTTGTCATTAAATCTGTACTAAATAAATGTGAGCATCACTGGCTTATCGAGGCTACTGCTGGTGCTGCTGCCAGCAGTCCCCTAGCCTCACTGACAGGCAAAATACTTGTATATGCATACTCTATTCATCTGTCACTCTGCTATAGTCTGCCATACAGACTCAGCAGTTCACCCAGGCCATGGGGACATGAGTTACAGTTGTCACTCATCCCCCGAACTCTCCAGTGAGGCCTTCCCACTCCTGGCCAGTATGAGGTATGGGCCTGGCTACCTGTGGGATTCTCAGTCCCTCCCAGCACTGCCTCAGGCAGGGTACCAGCTCTGATGCTATTTCTATAGTAACTCCCTCTCCAGGGGCTTACTCCATTTAATGCAAATACAATAAATGAACTTACACTTACAGTATTTTTGAAGCATATTGGAGGTCATTTAATTGTTTTTCTCCCAATCCCATAATATTCATGATCTTTCTAGCCAACCACAGATTTTTAGAATACAAACTTCATACTGGCGAGAAAGACAGATCTATCTACCTACCTGCTTACCCTCACACTGGACATACTTTTGTTTTATATTTATGCGTACTTATTCAATTGTGAATCCTTTTTCATGTCATCAAAACCATTAGAGACTATTTGTCTTTGGGAAGCTTCTCCCCTAGCCTGTGGACAAAATCCCCTGTTTTCAATCTGCCGCAGACAGTTGGAAATTCAGTTGCTTCCAATCACTGGATTCCGTAAACAATCCTACAGAGAACATTCTTGTTTCTCTGCCTTTCTTTTGTGTGTGTCCACAGTTATTTCCTAAAATTAAATTATGATAATTAGATTATGATAAGTAGGAAGACTGTGCCCAGTTTCAAGGCAGATGCAGAGAGATGTTGAAGTCCTGGCGGATTGCAGGACTGTGTTAAGAAAAAAAAAACCTCTTTCCGGGTCCACGAGGGGCGTGGTTTTGCCTCCATCTGGGAACCAGAGGGGTTTCAAATGTAAAGTTCTTTGTCTGACTTTCCGGCTAAGTAGAGAAATCCAGGAGAGAGTCTTTGTTCAAAAGGCCTGCCGAAAGCTCTGGGAGGAGGGGGGTCTGTTGGGGACCAAATAGCCAATCCAGTATCAAAGTCAAAGATCAATCACTCCAGAGGAAGTTTGAAAGAACTCCTCTCATTGGACGAGAACATGAATGGGGCAAGAATAACTTCAAGGTTAAAATACAGCTTCTCCTTACCTATACAGATTCCTCCTTTGGATCCCCTCTCATGGGAGTGTGGGAGCTCTCTCTCTTGCGCCTCTCTCTCTCTCTCTCTGTCTCTCTCTCTCTCTCTCTCTTTTTCTGTCTAATAAATTGCTCTCTGCAAAACTCTCTGAGTCCACGATATTTATTTGAATGGTAAGCTCACCGTGCCTCCATGGCCCCTTTCCCCATTCTTGGGGTGAGAGGGGCCAAGGACCTGGGCACGTCAGTGAACTGGAAGCGTCTTCAGGATGCCCCTGCTCCCTCCCCCACTTACATGATCATGGATGTGGGCCTCCTTCTATGGCAGGCCGGTGCAGAACTGCCTCAGGACTGGTCCCAGCATGCTAGACCTGCTGGGCTCTCCAGCACAGGGTGACTGTGGGCACAGGTATCTTCAGAGAGGCATTTATGGGCTCTGGCCCTCTTGATGCCAGCCCAGGAGTCTTATTCTCCCATTCTGCTCAGCATAGTCTTGGCCTGCCTGCTTGCAAAATTAGGGCTGTGGCTTTTCTCTGTGGGTAGGAATTCATCTGTTGTTGGCAAAGGGCAAAGGACAGCCTGCAAGAGTCTCATGAAATAAATATTTCCCTGTGAAGTTATTCTTGGTGTGTGTCTGTTTGAAGATGGGCCCCGGAGGTCCTTTAAACACTCACAAATTCAGGGTTACATTGTGAAATCTGAATTAAAGTATGCTCTCAGAATGATTCTATTTTCCACCCCGCAAACACTGAGGATGATTTTTTTTTTTCCAGAAGTTACTTAGCAGTTTGCTCAGAGGGGAGCGGCTGTTCACGCATGCTGCCTGGTGGGGTCATATCCACTGAGAGGGTGGCTCAGGGTCCCAAAATGAGTCTTGCTGATCGCCCTGGTGCTGGGAAGATTCCTTTGTAAAAGTTAATAAGGCCAGAGCCGGGGATGACCCAAGGTGATCTCATGGTTGTAATGCTGCCTCCCTGAGTCTGCACTTCCCAGGCCTCTTTCTCATGAAACATTCATTTACCTTTGCTTCTGCGTCTCTTTGCTCTGTCCCTTTCTTCCTGCACTGGTTTCCTGTGAACTCTCTGGTGGGGTGGAGGAGGGTGCTGGTGCTTTTTAAGACTCTATGCATAATGTTTCCAGAAATTTTTGAGCTGGAAAGTGAGTTACCATATACCATGTTCTATTAATAGGATTTTTAAAGCTCAAAAATAAAAGAAAATGGAGAGTTGTTGAATGGGTACAGACTGTCAGTTTTGCAAAATGAAAACATTCTGGAGATGACTGGTGGCTGCACAGCAAGGTGCATGTACTCATCACTATGCACTATACTCTGGAAAAGTGGTCAAGATGGTCACTTTTACGTTATGTATAGTTTTCCACAGTTAAATACTTTGGCAGGGTGCAGTGGCTTATGCCTGTCATCCCAGCACTTTTGGGGGGCTGAGGTGGGTGGGTCACTTGAAGTCAGGAGTTCGAGACCAGCTTGGCCAACATGATGAAATCCTGTCTCTACTAAAATTACTGAAATTATCCTGGCATGGTCGTGCGTGCCTGTAATACCAGCTACTTGGAAGGCTGAGGCACAAGAATCACTTGAGCCCAGGAGGCAAGTTTGCAGTGAGCCAAGATCACAGCACTGTACTCCAGCCTGGGTGATAGAGTGAGACCCTGTCACACACACACACACACACACACACACACACACACACACACCTTTAAATAAATCAATAAATAAAAATAATTTGATTGCTATTAATAAAAAACAGTAAAAGAAAGTCCTCTTTTCTAAGGTTGAATGGACTTGTCCATTTTGCACTGAATATATATGCTTATCAGAACCTGGGGAGAGCTTCTGAAGATAAAGTTTTAACAATAAAAACATGTGAGTTAAGAACTGTGACAGCTGACTGGCCAGATGGTCATGGCCTTGGCGGTTTTCAGAGATTTTGCTGTTGCAAACAACATTGCATTACACACTGCTTGGTTCTTAAAAGGACCAGGTGGGCTTTGCATATGATTAACCCATTAGGCTACAGGGTTGGCACTCAGCATCTTAGGAAATGACCTTTAAGATAGAAGGGTGGCAGTGCTTGAGCCCCAGGAACTGCCCCGTAGCTTCTGTTATGAATGTGTGGGGCTTTGATGTCTTTGGGGGAAGTTGTCACACTTGCTACCTTATCTTCCTGGCCACCAGGTCTAAGCGACTGTCCTCCCTCTGCATAGCACTGAGGTGTCCAGGGTTCTTGGGTGTGACTCAGAGAATCTAGTGATGGGCACAGAGATCTGTGGACAGGAGCCTCTCCCTCAAGCACAGAAGAGCTGCCAAAAGGCACTGCCTGGGGGTCAGTCCTCCATGTCGGCCAGGAGCAGGTGACGCGGTGTGTCCTTTCTCCCAATATGTACATCCTCCCAGCCCATGTTCACTAGTTGATAATTATTGAAAAGCTATTTTAATTGTAAGGCCACCACCTGTCTTGCTAAACTATGATGTTTCAGCCAGCTACCCCATCCCACCATCAAGATGCACAAATTGGAGAAAAGATGGGCTGTTGCTCTGTTGGGTCACCATGGGTTCAAGACTTTATAGGTAAATTGATTTGCTCCCTTCCACTTTTGCTTGCAAAGTCAGGCTTATAGTCTGAATACCCTCTTGTACCAAGGAGTCAATCATTCATGTGGGCCCCAGGCCTGGGCTCTTGAAAATATAGGAATTAGGTAGAGGGCACGAAGCAGCCACATTGCCTTCCTCATTCTAGGCCTCCTTTTGCTGAGGGTGATGTCATTGGTGTCTTTTCGATGGGCGTAGACCAGCTCATTGGAGTTGCTGAGTACCAGCTGAGCCCTTCCGATTGCCAAGGCCTTGAAAAGGAGATGAGTTCACACCCCTTTCAGGGGAAGACTGGTGGACAGAAGGGGCATGAGCTTGGGCTCAGCTCAGACCTGGGTGCAAATTCCACATTTGCTCCTCGGCAACTGTGGTCTCAGGTAGCCTGTGCAAATGTTCTGTGGTTTACTTTCCTATGGAATGGAGGTAATACCTTCCCTGTAGTGGTGTGGCTGAGCCCTTCAACATCTCGGGTCTCTCTTTCATAAAACACTCAAATAAAATAACACTTGTTCATCACAGTCCTATGGGAAATCCCAAATCTCCTCCTTCCTATGGTGTCTGGGGGCCCTGGGGTGGCTGCCCAGCTATCTTCCACCTCCTGCTCCACAGGCCTCCTCCTAGCTCTGCCCTGGGTTGCCTTAGGTCTTTCA
The DNA here is from genome assembly GCF_001604975.1 of Cebus imitator. Taxonomy (NCBI): domain Eukaryota; kingdom Metazoa; phylum Chordata; class Mammalia; order Primates; family Cebidae; genus Cebus; species Cebus imitator. The sequence goes on from NW_016107550.1 coordinate 1,430,895, forward strand.
TGCCAGTGGCTCTGGGATCCAGAGTAGCATTCTCCACTGATGCCGATTGCATGCGGGAGCATTGCCAAAGGTCTGGGGATAACAAAGCAGCAGCCCCGGCAATCAGCGCTTCTCTTCCTGAGTTTCCTTGTCATCCCAGCAAGGGGAACCCGTTGCTCACTGCCTTCCTCCTCAGTCTAGCCCACCACGCTGCCACCCTGGCGTTAGAACTGTGCTCTCCCTGGGGAGACCTTTCCTGTCTCTGTCTCTGTTTCTCATTTCCCGTCTCTGTCTCTGCTGTCCCCTGGCTTCCTGTCTCTGGGGCTTCTGGGTTGGGGTGGTGGGTGGAATGTCTGGGTTTTTCTTGATAGAGACCTTCTTCCATCCTGGCTAGCTGGCGCCTTGCCTTTCAAAACCATGAGTTCCATGTCCACGAGAAGAACTCTGCCCCTCCCCTAGGAAGCAGAAGAGGCTGCTCTTGTTTTGATTGTAGGTTTCCAGCAGTCCCTCCATTCTCGATTGGGGACACTGTGAAGACTGAATGAGGCCATGTTTGTAGAGCACCAGTGTATGGTTAGTGCTCAGTACGCTTTATTTTTCCCAATTTCCCCTTCTTCCTCCTCGCCCTGCCCGAGATTTGGCCATTTTGTTCTGTGGCTGCCTCATTTCTAAGGTCACCAGACTCCATAGGTGGTGAATGGATGTGAGAAGATACTTCCTCCCCACTAACCCTGTCCTGGTTTTGTTTTCCGTCCTCTCTGTGACTTGCTAATGGTGCCAAATCTCTACTTTTCCAGCAACAAGAGTGCTGAGGCCTCTCCCTGTGCAGAGGACTCTGGGATTTGGGGTTAAGATGCCAGGTCACATGGTGAGCCATAGATTTCTCTCCTGTCCCATCTCAAACTCTGGGCCTGGGTTCAGCTGTACAGCAAGAAGCCCACCGCTTGCTGTACAGAAGCAGCTCAGTTTGGAAGGATGGCCTCTCGCAGTGGGCATTTGTTCAGGGTACGCCATGACGAACTTTACCAGGCTGAAGAGTGTCCCACTCAGAATTCATTTTCCCCTCAGAACCTCAAAAGTGATCTTATTTAGAAATAGGTCCTTGCAGATATAATCGATCAAGAGGAGGTCCCCCTAGAACCTCAGATGTGATCTTATTTAGAAACAATGGTCTTTACAGATGTAATCAATGAAGAGGAGGTCATACTGGATGAGCCCTTAATCCAATGACTGGTATTCTTAAGAAGAGAAGACAGAGACATGGAGGCACACAGGGAGAACACCATGTGACATTGGAGGTGGAGATCGGAGTGATGTGGCTATAAGCCAAGGGTTGCAGGCAGCCACTGGATGTTGGAAGAGGCAGGGAAGTACCCTCCTCTGGAGCTTTTAGAGAGAGCATGGTCCTGCTGGTGCCTTGATTTCGAAGCTCTGTCCTTCAGAACTGTGGGAGCTGTTCTGCTGTTTAAAGCTGCCTGGAGTGTGGTGTGCTTTGTTATGGCTGCCCCAGGAAACCAATACTCAGACCCAAAGATGGCACACTCTCATGACTGTCCTCACCCTGATGATGTGGCGTTAATTACTGTCCCCACCCTACCTTCCATTCTCTGTTCTGCCGTGGTAATAGGGTGATAGCATTGTAGCTTCAGGTGGACCCCTGTTAGAGGCCTCCTGCACCCTAGAAAATGCACTTCTTCATAACTGGCCCTTCTTAAATAACTTGATTAAAATGTCCACACATCCATCCATTCATTTACTTACGCACTCATTCATATATCAAATACATATGGGGTACCTATTCTGAGGCAGCTTCTTGGAGATAAGATAGACCCACCTGCTGCCTCTGTCTCTTCTGGCATGGTGGGGGAGACCTGCCTGTACCTGTGAGATGCCTTTATTCCCAGTGAATCCTCCCCAGCAGAGGTGAGATCAGACCTTGTTGGCTGTAGCCTGTCTTCCTGGCAGCAGAAGCCAGCTTCCCCTTACCGAGTTTAAATAAATGTGAGATTTCACTTTGTGGTCCAGCTGCCCAATGTTGATGATCTTGGGAAGCTGTTAAGACAGCCACTCTTGAAAACTGTCTTTCCTGACAGCTTCCCTGCCAGTCAGGCTGCAGACTGGCTGGGGGCTGTCGGCACAGCAGCATCTGCCAAGGAAGCAGAGGGTTTCCCGGACTTCCGTGCCCGCAGTGGAGAAGCTGCGCAATGGGGACATAGGAAATGGGGTGGAAGTTTCCTTAATAAGTACAGAGGATGTGCTGCCCCCTCTGAGGGGCCATATGGGGCGATGGGTTTAATGCTTGTGCTGACGGTGATGACCCAGGATCAGGTGGGGCTGTGCCTGGAGGTCTGCAGCTCCTGGGTCTCTCTTGGCCTTGCTCTATAGGAGCCACCTTGTCATCAGAGCAGCCAATGGGGTCTGGACAAAGGTGACAGCATTAGACAGCCAGCTCTTTGTGGGAGGGGTTTCTTGCTCAGCTCACATGTGGAGCCAGGCCATCTGTGTTCAGGGTTTGCTGAGCATGTTGGGGCTTAGGGAGGTCACGAGGCCACAGTGGTAGCCCGTTCCTTGGGTGAGACACTGGCATTGTGCCAGGTAAAGAAAGATCTGCTGTGACCTTGCGCCTCTGGTGTCCTTAGTGAGCACTTTGGGGCCAGGGATCCTTTTTATTTTTTATTATGTTTTTAATCAAGGTGAAATTCGTATAACATACACTACACTTTTTTTTTTCCTTGAAATGGAGTCTTGCTCTGTTGGCAGGCTGGAGTGCAGTGGCACAACCTTGGCTCACTACAACCTCTACCTCCCGTGTTCAAGTGACTGTCCTGTCTCAGCCTCCTAAGTAGCTGGAACTACAGGCTTGTGCCACCATGCCCAGCTAATTTTGGTATTTTTAGTAGAGACAGGGTTTCATCATGTTGGCCAGGATGGTCTTGACCTCTTGACCTTGTAATCTGCCCACCTCAGCCTCCCAAAGTGCTGAGATTACAGGCGTGAGCCACCACACCTGGCCAACTTTTAAAATGTACATTTTGGTGATATTTAATGTATTCACAATGTTGTGCAAGCCCCAGCTCTCTCTAGTTTCAAAACTTTGTCATCACCCCCTAAAACCTCCCTGAACCTGTAACTGAACAGGAGGTTCATTGCCCTCACCACATGCAGAGTCCAATGAACAAGAGCGAGGCTGGTATAAAGAAAGCAGTTACTCCGAAACCAGCTTAGGGGAAGAGGTGTCTGGTCTTTAAATGTGCTGCTTTGCTTTTGGAGCAGAAAGTGGGCACTTTTAAAAGGGAGGGGAGGGGAATAAGCAAGAGTGAAGGGTCCATGCTAGCTCTGAAGCTTTCCCTACCGGTTGTTCGGGCTGGTGACTGCTGGCCCCTTCCTTGGCAGGCAACCTCCTGGAGGGGAAAGTTCCATATTGGGCTTGCTTTGGTTTGCAAATCCCCTTGTAACTATCCAGACTTCTGTTTTGGAGCAGATAGTTAGAAGAACTTGCATTGTAGGGAGAAGGCTGGTGAAGGCGGAGGTAAAAGGCTGTATTTGCATTTCTTCTTCTTCTGGAGTCTTTCTCTGTCTCCTAGGATGGAGTACAGTGGCACGATCTCAGCTCACCACAACCTCTGCCTCTGGAGTTCAAGCGATTCTCCTGCCTCAGCCTCCTGAGTAGCTGGGATTACAGGTGTTGAGCCACCATGCCCAGCTAATTTTTGTATTTTTAGTAGATACGGGGTTTTACCATGTTGGCCAGGCTGGTCTTGAACTCCTGACCTCAGGTGATCCACCTACCTCGGCCTCCCAGGGTGCTGGGATTACAGGTATGAGCCACCGCTCCTGGGCTGTATTTGCATTTCTAAAGGGCAAAGTAGGAAGTAGGGAACTAGGGAAATAAGAAGAGAGAGAAAAAAATAATTAAACCATCTCAGAAAAATGGGGATTATTACAGGCCCATTGAGACTCCCCAGTCCCCTCCACCATCCCTGGGTAACCTAAAATCTGCTGTCCCTGTGGGTCTGCCGGTCTGGATGGAGCACTCACAGGCACCCTGAGCCCAAGCTTCTGGGCTGGAAGTGAGCCGCCTTCCCAAAAAAGGAGCTTCTTCCCCAAAGCCGAGCGCCTAATCGTTTCAATCAAGGTCCCAACCAGAAGGTAGCAAACAGCAAGCCGAGCAGCCCAAGAATCTTGGTCCCCTTGAAGTCCCCGTGATGGGTCTCAATCTGGGATTCTTACTGTTCTTTTAAGAGTAGTCCCCTGTACAGATCACCTGAGGTCAGGAGTTCGACACCAGCCTGGGCAACATGATGAAACCCCTTCTCTATTAAAAATACAAAAATTAGCCAGGTGTGGTGGTGGGCGCCTGTAATCCCAGCTACTGGGAAGGCTGAGGCAGGAGAATTGCTTGACCTAGGAGGTAGAGGTTGCAGTGAGCTAAGATTGCTCCACTGCACTCCAGCCTGGGTGACAAGAGCGAAACTCCATCTCACAAAACAAAACAAAACAAAAAAACAACAAAAAAAGAATAGTCTCATGTAGTGAGCAGGCACTTGGTTTAGGGCTTAGGAGCTTCAAGCTATGGCTGGTGTGGGTGCCAGTACCAGCAGGAGTGAGGGTGAGATGGTTCTGTTGCTGCCAGGGCCACCTGGGGCCTCCTTCCACCTGTCCTAGATCTCCTTTTCCAATTGTGCCCCTTTTCCATCTCTGTCTGCACTGTCACCTGGTCCCCAACATGGCTCACAGCCCAGATTCATGGGGAACCGGCTGTGGCCTCCTCTGAGCCCAGGCCTCCTACCACTGACACTCAAGCCTTAGCCAACCTCCTCTTCCTCCCTCCTCCTCTGAGGGATTGTGGCCTGAGTCTCAAATCACCAGGGTTTATTGGACCAGCTGGAGGGTGTGCCCTGGAGAAACACAAGTCACAGAAGCATCTGTGGCTGTTTTTTTCAATGGGCTTCTCAGGAGGTTTAGTATTTATACATTTTCCTTACAAGAAGGGGGTTAGGTTGGCACTGAGACAAATGATGACATCCTTGGGAGACGTTAGTGCCCAGTAAATCTACATTTGACATAAGATAAAGTGAACATTTGATGAAAAAGGGAATAGAGGAAGCAACCTCTTGGGGAGGGGTGAAGGATCTTGTCTTTGTTTGGTGCCTGGGAAGAGAAGCTGTGCCTGGGAAGGATCTTGTCCTTTTAAAGGGCTGGTTTCTGTTTAGCCGATAGGGTAGAAAGCCTAATGATGGGCAGTGAGAGATGGGGTATAATGAGATGTGTCCCATTTACCATCCACTGTGGTGGTGAACTCAGCTTCCAAGGTTTCTCTGGGATTCTCTTGGCCAAGAAATGGTCCTTTCAGTCAGTTGGGGCTTAGAATTTTATTTTCATTTCTCACTTCTAAACATCCTGTGGATGTGCATAGGGTCCTGGGAATGTCCAGTTGTTTGCTGTCAGGTGTGGGGCCAATGTTTGCCTGAGCTGCCTGATGCCACAGAGCATATGCCTCGTGTTCCAGGGAAGGCAGCTGTAAGCAGGGCCTCTGTCTCTCATCCTCTCTCTCACATATGCCTCCTGAAACAGAATATGAAGAAGAACGCAGCCTTTGCCACACATCTGTCTGTGTCTGAGGATGCGTGTGCTCCTTCCATGAGCCTTGAGTGAACCTCTCATGGTTGGGGGCCTTGCATCTTTCACACTTATTTCCCTAGCATCTCACACTGTCCTTGGCATGTAACAGCATTCAGTGAACAATGGCATGAAGTCAGTAAAAGCTTTTTGCTTCAAGATTAAAGCTACGTCTGCATACATCAATGGGCACTGGCCAAATATAGGTCATATCTAGCCTGAGATGGGGTTATGAGATTGCTTTCTCATATACTGTGGTCATTAAGACAGCAAAACAACAGGCTGATCAATTAATAATTAAATTTTTAACCAGAAGACATCAGCAGGCACGCATCTGCTGAGTCAGAGCTGTGATCCTTAAGAAGCTAAAGTGATTCAAGCCGCATAATTAAGTTGTCATGAAAAACGAGATACCAAACCAGAGCTGCTTGAGCCGGCTGGAGAGGGTGGACAACCATCCAGGCTGCCAGGGACTGCGGGGTTCTCACGACTTGACACTGTGTAAAACCAGAACAGTCCTGGGAGAACCGGTATAAGTTGGTCGCTTTGTTGTTAGGCCACATGTCAGAATCCCAAGTGCTATAGGTTGGAAAGTGACAGATAAATTTGAGTGTGTTCAGAGGAGGAAACCGGGGCAGTGAGAGCCATGGAAATCGTCATGAGGGCGGTGGAGGGAATAGGGATGTTTAGGCAGGAACAGAGACAACTCAGGGGAGAATATGCTACATTTCTTCAAAATCAGTAGGATCGTCATGTTACCGGTGGAGGGTGTCCAGGCTCTTAGTGTCTTAAACAAAGAATTGGACAAAATGCACAAATAGGCAAGGAAAGAAAGAAGCAACAAAAGCAGAGATTTATGGAAAATGAAAGTACTCTCCACTGGGTGGGGGTGGGCCTGAGCATGGGGGCTCAAGAGCCCCATTACAGAATTTTCTGGGGTTTAAATGCCCTCTAGAGGTTTCCAGTGGTCACTTGGTGTATGCCCTATGTCAATGAAGAGGGTGAAGTAAAGTTACAAGGTCATTTACTTGGTATATGCCTTCTATAAATGGAGAGGATATTTCCTATCATAGCTGAAGTGTTTTCATTTGATTTAGTTCTAGGAAGTCAGCATGAATCGGCCCTATGTTTCCTGCCTCCAGACCCTATTCTCCTGCCTCCATCGTACATGAAAGGGAGGGGGCTTAGTCATCCTAGCTGAAGAGGGAAGAATTAAGATCAGCAGGTAGACTTCCGCTTTATAAAGAAAGGCCTTCCTACCAATTAGGGCTGACAATAGCACAAGAGGCTGCTTTGTGAGGGTGTGAGCTCTGTCTCTGGAGGGCTCCCATGATTTTACATCAGGGATATCTGAGAATAGGTTACCAAAAGGACATGAAGGTAGTGCAGGTGATTTAAGGATTTATTTTTATGACCATGTCTGAGGATTAAGAAATGACTGAGATGAGGGTGACCAGAAGGCGCTACAGGGCAGCTGACATCTGTGCTGGTCTCTGAGGAGTCAGAAGAAAACTGCAGGGGAACTCGGGGGTGAGGAGGGAGACATGCTTAGGGCAGGTAGTAGCTTCCTAGGGTTGCTGTAACCAGGTACCCAAAACTAGGTGGCTTAGAATAACTTATCCTGCCACTGTTCTGGAGGCCGGAAGCCAAGAGCGAGGTGTCTGCAGGGCTGGTTTCTTCTGGGGCTGTCAGGGAGAATCTGTTCCAGGCCTCTCTCCCAGCTGCGGTGGTTTGATGGCAGCCTTTGACACTCCTTGGTTTGTAGATGCATTACCCAGCCTCTGCCTTCACTCACCTGGTGTTCCCCCATGTGAGTGTTGGTATTCAAATCTCCCCATTAGGCGAGGACTCGCCTAATGACTTCACTTGAACTTGAAAGCCTTTTAAAAAACCCTGTCTCCAAGCAAGGTCATATTCTCAAGTACTGGGGGTGAGGACTCCAATAGAGCTTTTCTTTGGTGAGGGAGCACAATTCAGCCCATAGCAAGACCAGTTTGGACAGAGCAGAATGTTGGAGCAGTTTAATAAGGGAAGTAAGGTTGGAAAGATCTTTTCAGGCTCCACTCCTGGAGTTTGTGGATCCCGATAACGAGGGTGCTGCAGAGGAATCAGCTGGTTTTCCATACACAGGAGGTTAAAGCCCCTGTAGATTGGATCAGTCTGCATTTCTATTTCAGAGGTCAGAAGTCCTACTCAAATTAGGTTAAGAAAAAGGTAAGAAATTCTTGGCTCACATAAGTGAAAATTCCAGGGACAGGTCTGACTTTGGCTTCAGGCAAGAATAGGTCTAACATGTCAGGGCCTTCGTGTAGGGTCCAGGGCTCCCTCTGTCACTAGCTTGCAGACTGGCAGGTTGGCCACAGACACCTCCCACTTACATCCTACTCTCCGAGGGCTCCGGCAGAAGAGACTGTCCTGCAAGCTCTGTGAGAAAAGTTATCTGATCGTCCTGGCTTGGCTCCTGGGATCATCGGGATCGTCGCTGAGCCAGTGCCTAACCGAAGGAAGGAGGCGTGTTTTAGTTGGCTAGACCTGAGCCACGTGCTCACACTTGCATAGCTGAAGCACCTGAAATGAATTCCCCACAGGAGTGTTACTGGAAACGGGTCCCAATCCAGAACCCAAGAGAGGGTTCCTGGAGAAGGAATTCGAGATGAATTCATAAAGTGAAAGCAAGTTTATTAAGAAAGTAAAGGAAGAAAGAATGGCTACTTCATAGGCAGAAAAGCGGCATGGGCCACTCAGCTGCTTCTATTTGTTGTTACTTCTTGATTATATGCTAAACAAGGGGTTGGTTATTCATGAGTTTTCTGGGAAAGAGGTGGGCAATTCCCAAAACTAAGGGTTCCTCTCTTTTTAGACCATTAGGGTAACTTCCTAATGTTGCCATAGCATCTGTAAACTGTCAAGGTGCTGGTGGGAGGGTCTTTAGGATTGCTAATGCATTATAATTAGTGTATAGTGAGCAGTGAGGAACACCAGAGGTCACTCTTGTCGCCATCTTGGTTTTCTCATTTTTATTTTATTTATTTATTATTTATTTATTTATTTACAGGGAGTTTCACTCCTGTTGCCCAGACTGGAGTTCAGTATCACAATCTCTGCTCACTGCAACCTCTGCCTTCCAATTTCAAGTGATTCTCCCATATAAGCCTCCCGAGTAGCTGGGATTACAGGTGCCCGCCACTACGCCTGGCTACCTTTTGTATATGTAGTAGAGGCGGGGTTTCACCATGTTGGCCAGGCTGGTCTCGAACTCTTGACCTCGTGATCCACCCGTCTTGGCCTCCCAAAGTGCTGGGATTACAGGCGTGAGACATTGCGCCCGGCTGCCATCTTGGTTCTGATGGGTTTTCCCTGCTTCTTTACAGCAATTGGTTTTATTAGCAAGGTCTTTATGATCTGTGCCTTGTGCCTGCCTCCTATCTCATTCTGAGACTTAGAATGCCTAACTTACTGGGAATATAGCCCAGTAGGTCTCAGCCTCATTTTATCCAGCTCCCATTCAAGATGAGGTCGCTCTGGTTGAAACAACTTTGACAGGAGGAAGGGCTTCTCTTGTCCACAGAAGGAAGCAGGGATTAGCAGGCTTAGATGACTCACTAGCTCTGTCTGTGGACTCTGTTCCGGATCCTCACTCATTTCTTACCTAAGTGCTGGGCTCCTAATAGGGTCTCAATGAAACTTTGTCCAATCAGAAAAAATGGACAAGTAAGGAAGTATTTGTTCGAAATGTGGGTGAGTGAAAGTTGTGAAGTTCTGAGACAGTTTTGGTAAAGGGACCCATATCCTTCAGAAGCCCGATTAGCCTTGAGGAAGGAAGAAAGTTGCCAAACATAGAGCTCTTTTGGTCTTAGGGCTCTGAGTTTTTCTTTAATCCTTTTTAAGAACCTCGAAGGCATCATTTGTGTTTCAAAACAAAAGCGACTTTAAAGTCCTTTGAAAAGATGCCCCCAAGGTTTAGGGGGTGTTGAATAGCTCTTAGAAAACAGCATGCAAGTAAGTTAGGTGTAAATGAATGCAAAATACACGTTTTACCTTTGCTTTGAAACGTGGTGGTTTGGAAATCAAAGGGAAGGCAGCTTGCCTGAGGCGTGGTCAGCCTCCGCTCCCCAAAAGAAAGGGCTTGAGAAATCACTGCGGCGTCTGGCAAAGCCTGAATGGCTTTGGCTTTGTCTGGACAAAATGCCAGTTACACGCCCGCATTATTTCCCTTCCCGTAACAGTTATTTGTGATAGCATGACTGGAAAACCGTTCGTGAATATTAAAAGCTGTATTTTTGGTGTTTGGTTCTATATGTGATTTTTAACTCGTTGTAAGTGGTCACAAGGGTGAAGCCAGTCTTTCAGTGAACCTTGATCAGCTTGGGTATGGCGTTTATGACCTGTGGTTGTGGGGACAAAGGCACAGGGCTGGCTCAGTTGATGGCAGATGTATGTAACACGTGCTGAGTGTTCTCAAGCTATGAAAGTCTACAGAGGCAGCTGGGATCCTGTTGCAATGTGGCTTCTAATTCAGTAGATCGGGGCTGGGTCTAGCAAATAGCCAATGCTCCTGGTCTGTGGACCACAGCTGGTGGCACAGATCTGGCCTCGCTGCCCCACATACCACAGAGTGCTTATCCCCTCACTGCCCCCCACTGCCTGCAGAGTGGCCCTGGGAGCCACTGGGGTCCAACAGACAGCTGCACCGTTCCCACATTGCTCACATGGTTCCTAGGGCTGTGGGTTCTCTACATTGGAGGGAGTGCTGAACACTGAGCAGGAAGTACACCACATTTCCAGTGACATCTTCCTGACAGAGATGTCACCAAACTGGCTGGGGGACTTCAAGGCAGATAGAGTGGTCCCTTCCTGGCTTCCCTCCTTCTTGTTCTTGCTCCTCCCTGTTCTCACCTTTCTTTTCTGTGTTCCCGGGTTTTGTAATTATATAAACCATACAGGCTTATAGTAATGGGGATGGGGAGTTAATTTATATGGAAGGGAATCAAGTGAAGAGCAGACATTGCCTCCCCTGAATCCCAGTTCCCAGAGGTCACCTCTCTTAACGCATTTGATTATACCCATCAAGGTGCTTCAGCTCCCGCAGCAGAAACACCAGCTTCTACTGGCTTAGCTGCAAAGGTGTTCTTTATCTTGCTCAAGGTTGGGCTGAGGGTTTGGTTGATTTAATCGCTCTTGGTGTTACTGGGGTTCTCTGACTTTTACTCTGGGTCATCCACAGAACTGAAGTCATGCTAAGACTAGTGCTTCCTGAGGTCAGATGGCCACAGTAGCAATTCGACAACATGCTTCTGTATTCTTACTGCTAGGGAGAGATTGTTACTCACTCCTCTGAGTCAATAAAGTCCTTCCCTTCAATCTGGATCAATTACAGTGGCTGTGTTCTGATTGGCCAGTCGTGTTGGAGCCCTGGAGCTTGGGACTTGAGATCTTCCTAGAAGTGGGAAAAGGAGATTCCCAAACATAGGACTTCTTTTAGGGAGGAAGAAAGGGGAAGGAATGCTGGGTAAGAAGCTAATAGAGTCCATATCCTTCCAGAAGTTTTCATGCATGTATGTAGTCTTGATATTCATTCATTTATGTAGTGCTGACAGCTTGCTGGGTATATAGGTTTGTTTCATCTATGCTAACAACAAACCACTGAGGGAAGTACCATTCTTTTCCTTGTTTATGGGTAAAAATCCAAGTTCAACACTGTGCAAGTGACTTGCCCGCTTACATACTTGCACAGTATGTAAGTAGAAAAGTGGAGATTTGAACCCAGGCATTCTGGCTCCATACTCTCAACCACTGAGTAATTCAGACTTCTAAGTTGCTTCCTGCAGGTTGGTTTTCTCATCTCCAAGCCAACATTAGAAGCTAGAGATTGGGCTGCACTGTCCCTGCAGTCCCCATGTGAAACAGTTCTCTAGCAGAGACGCCGTGGGACAGAGAATGATGGGAGTAATTCAAAACCATGTTTCTGTCCCTAGATCCTAATAACTATTATCACCGCCGGAATGAGATGACCACCACCGATGACCTGGATTTTAAGCACCACAACTATAAGGAAATGCGCCAGGTAAGACCCGGGTCACAAAGCCTCATGCCAGGAATTTGTCAAAAGAGCAACATATTAATGTGTTCATAAACGCTTAAATTTTTTTTCCAGAAATTGATGATTAGGGATCTGAATGATCATTTGGTTTGCTGAAGACACACTCAATGCTTTTCATTTCAAGATTTGGGGTTCAGGTGACCAGAGGAAGGCTTCCTGGCTGGCAGATTGTTGAAACACAGTTTGAATCTAGGCTCTTCTCATTTAATGCTCTGGGTCTTAAGAATTATTGTGTTTTTGAGGTCTGTCATTGACTTAAGGATGTTGGTCATATGCAGAGTTGAAGAAGGAAGAGGATCTAGGATAACATAGATAACAATAATAGCAGGAAATACTGATATAGGACCAACATGACCATACATGACTGTGTTCAGCCCTCCTAATAACTTTAGAAGGACAGAGACTGTTGTTACTGTTATTCACAGATGGGAAAACTGAGCACTGGGAGACGATAGCACTACTCCTTATTAGTCAGATCCTCCGAGTTTCAGTCTTGGTTGCATATTAGAATCACCTGGGGACATTTGTAAAACTACTGATAATTGAGCCCCATCTCAGGCCAATTAAAGCAGAATCCTTGGGAGACAGGGACCTGGGGATCCAGATTTTTAAATCCTCTTTTTGTGATTCTGCTGTCCAGCCAGGCTTCAGAACTACTGGTTGATAGCTTCCTAGCTCTTAGTATTGGTAGAAAGAAAAGACAATCTCAGATGAGATTTTCCCCCAGATTTAATTATAGAAACCCGATAGTTCTGAGCTTTTGACAGCATTTGCATATCAAGTGCAGAAGCGGGAAGGGATAGCGTGTTTATTAGGACAAGCTAAAAAGGCGATACCTACGCTAAGCACGGTGCCTATGAAATCCTGTTCTGCGCCCACTCCCAGCGTGTGCTGGAAAGCATGGGGAGGAGCTGGCAAATGAGAAATGCTCAGAAAGCTAAGAATCTGAAGAGACAGAACATGCAGAAACGTCCTTCTGAATACATTTATAGAACAAGGATTCATCAAGGGCAAATCAACATGGCTCAAAGGGAGGGCTTGTAGGTGCTAAGGGAGGGGAGCAGCCATCCAGTACAAATGTGGAAGATGTTTCTGAGGTCGAAGCAATTAAGCGGAGCCCCAGTCCCATGGAATGAACAAGCCTAGTTTGTCTTGATGTGATCTAACTTGAGATGCTCACACATAGCTTCCAGACACCTGTCAGCACAGACTTAGAGGTGGGATGTGCTAAGAAATCTTCTTGCTGTCTTGCTCTTCAGAAATCAAGATAATGTGTTTGGATTTGAAGGCTGTGAATCATCCCTGCTGCTCTACATTTTGGGGTATTTACATGGCTCTGCTCACCATTTCATTTTATGGAGCACTGGTGTGTTAACTCCACTTTGCTCACTGGATGCCTCAGGATAGCTTCTTGAGCTCAGATGAGACAATATCAACTCAGTGCAATTAATGTCAAGAGCAATAAATCTAAATGCATTGAAAATGAGTGAATTGCACAGAGACTCTAGGTAGCTGTTATCTGTAAATAGTTGTCCTTCATGGGGACTTGGGGCTTGGTGACTCTGGTCACTGTTGGAGTCAAGAGGGTCCTTTGGATGGTCAGTGCATTCCCCTCGAGTGACACTGGGGAACCCCTGCGAGATCCCACAGCTCAGCAGCTCTCCACTGGAAACTGTCCAGGAGAGCGCCCATCAGTCCTGAAGAGCGTTCAAGCCGGAAATGATTTGCCATTTGTATTCCTGGCTCCTGGGGATGGGAAAGAAGTCAACATTTTGAGCAATTTTCTCATACGGAGTCTGCTAGGTTACTATAGAAATCGTTCTCCCTCAGGAAAAAATTGTTCATTTTTCCTACTATTGAAAGAGACATTTACAACAAACAAAGAAATGAGAAACAGAAGCAGGAAGCAAGAAGTGAAAATAGAAAACCTTACTGCATTGTAGGAGGAAGATAATGAGGGAGCATGTGACTCTTTTGTGCAGAGATCACTGAATTGTAAGGCACCTTTCCAGGCAGAGGGGAGGTGCAGGTAGTTGGGGTGGAGAAGGGAGGAAGAGAGGAAGGAGAAAGTCCTGACATTGACACTATAAGGCGGGGAAAGGGAATTGTTCCAAGAGAATGCTGAGGGCCTTCATAGCCTGTGTTGCAATTCATACTTGCATAGCTGCTGGTTTACATATACATTGCCTTTCTCCCTCACTTGGGACAATGAGGGAAGAGACCCTGTCATTTGTATCGTCCATAATGTGTACTTGGTCAATGTGTATATTTGAGGTTCTCACAGTAATGGGGGATGGGAGGGAGAAGGGAGCCATCTGCTTGGCCATGGTTTGGGAGGCTTTGGTTGCAGAGGGGGTCAGCTGTCATCGAAGGCGGTCTGCTGGGCACTGGCAGGCAGAGGTGGAGGGAGGGTGCTCTGAACAGAGAGGGAAGCAAGAGTGAAGGCATGGGGTCGGAACTGACAGGTGTGTTCTGTGACAATGTGCAGGCAGCTGAGAAGAGGCTGGTCCTGAGTGCCAAGAGGGGCTTTTATCCAGACGCAGGGGTCCATGGCGGTTCTTTAGGTGTGCAGAGCTGTGTTCCTGGAAGTTGTAAGGAGGGAAGGCCCCTGGGCCTGAAGGAGGATGAGAGGAGAGGCATTTCTGAAGCAGGCTGTCCAGTGGAGGTCACCTGCTGGAGTGAGTTGGGGAGAGAAAGGGGCCTGGTGTGCTTCTGTGGAGAAAAGGAAGAAGTGATTTTGAGGACAAGGATAATGACCCACTTTGGTTTGGGCACAGTGTTGTCAGGTCCCAAACACCCAGGAAGTACCGGCTGATGGCCCACATGTGGACCGTGTGATGCGGGTAGAAAAAAGTAACATAGGCAGACACCATCCGGAAGGGAGCCATCTAATGACATTGATTTCCAGGGCAGCTAAGGATGGCCAGGGACACCAGCCTATGGGGACTGTGACTGACACACCCACTTGCTCCATGCTCAGCCTGATCCTGTGGGGGCAGAAAGCCAGGGTGGAGCAGCAAGCCTGCAGATCCAGACACGCCCAACTCCATTCCTTTCCTCTTCCTTCCTTCTGGAATATCTTTTCCATTGGGCCAGGTGCAGTGTGTGTTTCTCAAGCAAAGGAGGAAAGATGACAGAAGAGAACTTTCCTCTTCTCCATTCTCCTTTTTTTTTTTAAATACGTGCATTCACTGGATAAACAATATTGTGCCAGCATCAAATGCAAACCAAAAGCCGAAAGACAAACCCTCCACGAACCCACTACTCTAAAAAAAATCAGCAGTTTTCATGTTCTCCCCGTTTCCATCTGGTGTTTGAACTTCTGTATTCACAGAATTCCTACGGTTTTGATCAGAGGATAGTTACGTCTTGGCCCTGTGTTTCTCAGCGAATATTGGATCATTAGCCATTTTCCATGCTGTCTTCATAATTGTGATTGTGAGGTTGCAGAATGTTCTGGTGAGTGGATGCATCATACTTTTCTCAGCGTCTTTCCTGCTCTGGAACATTTGGATATCTCCCAATTCGTAACTTTTCATGAATACTGACAAAGTATGAAACATACCACAACAAGTGTCATTGTGCATAACATTTTACCGTCTTTATGAATAATTTCCTTCTGATATTTTGCCAGAAATTGAGGCCCTTGATTCTATCTCTTTCAGTAGAGAGAGAAGCAGCAGAGCCTGGAATTCAGTAGACACCAGGATGCAAAGTTTATTTCCATCTCAGAGTTGGGAAAACAGTCTTGAAGAGACCAAGAGTCTTGCAAACCCTGGTACTTTCTAAGATGGTGTTTCTCAACATCCTTTTCATAACTGCCTTCCTAGGGAGACTTCTTAGACTTTTCTTAATCATCCTCCCCACATTATGTTAAATATTAAGAAACAGGATTTTGCCAGATAGGATTGAACTTTGGAGGACCACACAGCATTGTAATACCTAAGACTTTTTAGCCACAATTTTCAGTCTCTTGGGGTGAAGTCATCTCTTTTGAGAATGCATGCTCCAAGGCCATAGTGAAAATTCTGTTTTTTACTCTGCCTGAAGTCACTGAGACCCAAACATTTACCACAAAGACCCAAACTCCAAAAAATCATCTTTGACCCTTTTCAAGACTAATTGTATTCCCTTACAAGAATTAATTGTGTTTAAATGGGGAACTCCATTCCTGGGGATGTTCATGGTTGCCTTGCTGAGAAGAGCAGAGTGGGCCACCACCCATGTCTTTGATGGTGCTGGTAGCCACTAGAGAGATGCTTCCTGGCATTGCAAAGGGCCACTGTGCAGAGAGAATTGTAAAGAAACTTCATTGAGAAGAAGATTCTTCAAAGGCCCATAGTCTCGTGGGAAAGATGCTTGTGATACAATGGCACAGTGGCATGCACTTTGCTTGTTATTGTGACATTGGTAGGAAAGTGTGGCTGGTATGGATGTATGGTGATCGTGGGTAGAGGATAAGAAGGTGATTCTGATGACTCATGGCCCAAGCATCTTCCCATGCCATAGCTAAGTGTGCATATCAAGGGGAGATGATCTTTGTCTTCTTCCAGTGTCAAGTGTCTTCTTCCAGTGTCTTCTTCCAGTGTGATCTCTCCTACTGACAGCACATTTCTCCTGCAGCTAATTGAAAGGGGGCGGGGTAACAGTGAAGAAAGCCAGCCAAGCTGAATGCATACATTCATTGCCTAGTTCAGGATGAGCCACCTGGCTTTATGTCTGTAGAGCTAGTCACTGATCTGATTGCATGACGGTGAATTACCTGCAGTTAGGATTTGCTAAGGTCGATGCTGTTGGCTGAGAATGACTGCATCAGCAGGGACTAGTACATGGGGTCTCAAAGGAGATGGCAAGTGTGCCATGGCCATCAGAATGGTCACAGTGTACAGCAAATAGAGATGCACTGGCTCTCATTTCTCTGCTATACCTTCATGGACAGATAGGGGTATGGGAAGAACCCTGAGGGTCCAAAGTCCTGGCTTCACCTGCTACCAGCTGGGTGATCCAGGGCAAATCACTCGATGTCCTTCTGGGCCTCAGTCTCCAAGTCTGTAGAATGAGAGCCATCTCCTCTGTCTTTTCTACTTTACCCATTGGTCATGATGGTGAGACTTGGTAGAGAAGCTGAACGTATTCTTACTATTCTTGTTAACACAATTGGTGATGTTATTACTGTGTCTTTTATTAAAACATAGTGCTAGTCATGGTGGCTCCCTACTGTCTCCGTAGTGTTTGTCTTCGTGGTGTTGGCTGTAGAAGCTACATGTCCTTTGCACGTTGCTTCTCCATTTATGGTGGATTTCTGTTGTAGCCTTCTTGGGAACAAGAGTCTTTGTAGCCAGCTTTCTCTCACCTAAATATTGTGATACAAAGTGAGCTATCATAAAGTGAAGCCTGCTATAACCCCTGGAGAAGTAAGAGAGTTAGACCCTGAGTTCTCAGTCAAGGCTGCACCTGTCACCTCTTGCAGGCATGTCATAAAAGCCAAGCTATAGCAGCAATAAATCTTTCCACTCATCTAGAAATGTTCCTTGATGCTCATTAAGCCACTCTTCCCAGTCATTACAGAATGTAGTGTTGTGAAAGGCATATGAAGCACACAGCCATATAACTCCACCATCTCATAAATTCTACATAATAACAATTTTCCAGTTCTAATAGATTTCAACCCACCATAAAATTTGCAACAGATTTGTTTATCTACACTTTACAAGGATATTTTATGGATAATTCCGTTGATCCAATTTTTTGGCAGCTTGCTAGAATGCATTCAGGTCTGTGCTGCCCTGCCATGGGCTATGCCCTTCCTCTGTTCTGCACCAACTCAGTTCCAGCTCAGCTTTCAGAAGGCCACGTCCCCCACAACGGGCAGCTGCCCACCAGCCATCCTGTCCAGGATGGACTTCCTGTCTGTTTCTGCAGCACCTGAGCTTCCTTGCTGGTCTCTAACACACTGTCATGAAACTGTCCCTGGAACCCTCTGGCCCCTACTGCATGGTCTGGTGCCTGGCTCAATAAAGAGACATCCTTTGAATCAGACATCACTTGGGGATTGAGAGACAAATTTAACCTAGCAAATTATGGCTACTTGCAGTAAACTCACAGGTACTGGTTCAGTGATGTGAGGCAAGGCAGCCTCTAGGGAGAGGGTGTTTCTGGCCTTTGGCCTTTAGGGCGGCCTTTTATTCGGTGACTTGCAGAGCCCTCAGTACCTCCTTTGGACCCTGGTCTCATTCTCTCAGACCTCAGCTATCAGCCTGACAAGCTGACTAAAAATGCAAAATTCAGAAAACAGCATATATTTATTTCACTTCCTTGCCGAAGCCTGCTTTTCCTACCGTTTAACCCCATGATTCCTGTTGTCATGGGGACCCAATGCTCTCCTTACTTAGTAGCAATGAACTGAGTCATTGCATGCCTTTTATTGGCTGTGTGCTGCAAGCTTCAGGAGGGAAGGAACAGCATTTGTTCAACCCAACAGTGTAGATGCTCATTAAATTATGAAAAAAGTTGATATTAAGATATAATTATTTGGTCTGGCATGAAAGATAAAGGGCTGAGTCTGTCTCCTCAATGATCTGCAGTGTAGTGAGTGGGCAATAAGAAAACAGGAAATCACAGTGAAAAGTAATAACCACCACTGAAGGAGGTGAGAACTGCAACCAGGGAGGTGAGTACCACAACCAAGAAAGTGATAACTACAATCAGGGAAGTGATAGCTACAGCCAGAGAGGTGATAACTGCAAGAGAGGTGATAACCACATCAAGGAAAGTGATCACCACAACCAGGGGAATGATGACCACAACCAGGGAGGTGATGACCACAACCAGGGAGGTGATGACCACAACCAGGGAGGTGATGACCACAACGAGGGAGATGATTATCACAACCAGGGAGGTGATGACCACAACCAGGGAGGTGATGATCACAACCAGGGAGGTGATGACCACAACGAGGGAGGTGATGACC